>NC_134111.1:66168804-66471956 GCF_040939455.1 Microcebus murinus | reverse complement strand
GGCCCTGAGATAGGAGTGTGCCTGCTGTGTATTAACATAATAAGGAAGCAGGGCATGAGATCTGAAATATGGTCAGAAAGATAGTGATGGCAAGGGGTCATTGTAAAGAATTTGGCTTTTACTCCGAATGAGGTGAGAAATAAATAGAGGGTTCTGATCAGAGAAGGTAAATGATTGTACTTAAATATTAAAAGGAGACTGCCATGTAGAAAATGGACAGAAGCAGCAAGAGTGGCTGCAAGAACAGCTGGGCGACTACTGCAGTGCTGTAGGTGGGAGATTGGCAGATTCTGGTTCCAGGAATGGCAGAGTAACAGGTGTCAGACTCAATCTCTCACAGATAACAATTACAAACTCTGGACAAAATATATTGTTTTAAGAAATTTAAGGCACTGTAAAGTTACCAAAGCAGGAAGAAACGGCAGAGAATTCAACCCTTAAAAGAAAGGAACCATGCCAGGTAAAATTGTGGATTGTCACTGGACAGCAAGCTTCAGCCCATATGGCAGCTGGAGCTCACTCAGAAAGCACAGTCTTACTGACTTCAGGAGACAGAGAACAGAGTTTTAGGACTGTATGAGCAAATGAAAATTGAGCAGAGAAATCTTAGAAAAAATACAACAGAGCAGGGAGCCCAAAAATCTGCATATAAGTTCCATGCAACTTCTTGGATGATCCCTGAACTATAAAAACATCAGGCAGATCCAAAGCTCCATGGAAAACAACAGATGAAAAAGCCATGACAAGCTGGGCATGGTGGCTCATGCCTATAATGCTAGGACTCTGGGAAGCCGAGACCGGAGGATGGCTTGAGATCAGGAGTTTGAGGCCAGGCTGAGCAAGAGCAAGACCCGTTCTCTACTAAAAATAGAAAAATTGGCTGGGCCTGGTGGCATATGCCTGTAGTCCCAGCTACTCAGGAAGCTGAGGCAGGAGGATTGCTGGAGCCCAGGAGTTTGAGGTTGCTGTGAGCTAGGCTGACGCTACAGCACTCTGCTCAGGGCATCAAAGTCAGACTGTCTCAAAAAAAACAAAACAAAAAAAAAACAAATCAAAAAACAGGACAACTGACTAGAGATTTTAACTATTGCTCACAGAAGCAGAGGGGGCAGAATTTGAAGTTCAAGTTCAGGTAGGTTAATTGTTCAAATAACTAAATAACAGAACCTAAGAATCTCTACCACATATCATCCCCAATGTGTAGTGTGCAATCCAAATTACTAGACATGTGAAGAAACAGAAAAATGTAATTCGCACTTAGAAAAAAAGTGAAAAATAGAAACTTTGATTCTAAGATGACCAGATATTAAAATTAACAGTCCAGAGCTTTAAAGCAGCTATGATAAATGTGAAGAAGGCTTAAAGTAAGACGTAGTCATAATTATTGGTGAATCTAAGCAGAGAAATGGAAACTACAAAAAAGGGGAAAGTTTTAGAATTGAAAATTGTATCTCAAAGGAAAAATTCACTAAGATGGGGTTAAAAACAAACTGAAGATAGAAGAAGGAAGCGTCAGTGAACTTCAAGATAGATCAATAGAAATGATCTAATCCATGGGACAGAGAGAAAAAAAAATGTTTGCTTTTTTTAATGACTAGAGTTAAAGGGACTTATGAGACAATATCAAGCAGTATAATATCTATGTAACTGAAGTTAGAGAAGGAGAAAGAGAGGGTATAGATCAGTAGACCTGCACTACTAAAATAATGAGAGAAGATTTTTGTCTGACTGAAAGAAAGTGACACCATATGGAAATATGGACTTATAAGAAGGAGAGAAGAGCACTGAAAGAATAAATATGTTGGTAAAAAGGTTTTTAAATCATTTTTTGTCCTACTTATTCTAAAAATTGCTCACTTTTTAGAATAAAGAATATAATATTGCATTATTATATTATGGGGTTTATAACATATGTAGATATAAAATACCTGAGAAGGCTAACCCAAAGACAGGAGGTGAGTGAACTGCTATAAGGCTTTTACACTTTACTTAACTCTGTATAATATTAACTCTAATAGACTGATAATTCAAGGATACATATTGTAATTACCAGAGTAACCTCTAAAAAATACAAAGATGTATAATAAACAGCCAATAGAGGCATTGAATGGGAATACTAACATATATTGGATTAACCATCCTCCTCCCTCCAAAAAAGGCAGGAAAAGTAGAACTGAGGGGAGGGTGTTTGGAAACACAAATCAGACAAATAGAAAACAACTGTCAAAAATGGTGGACCTAAATTCAACCATATCAATAAATATGTTAAATGTAAAATGATGTAAATAAACTAAATATTCCAATAAAATGTAAGAGATGGTCAGACTAGAAAAAAGGCAAGACTGCACATGTGTTGTCTACAAAAGACATACTATAAAGACACAGATAAGCTGAAAGTAAAAGAATGGAAAAGGTATACCATGCAACTTGTAAGCATGAGAAAATCAGAGTGGCTATATTAATATCAGGCATTGGGGTCTTCTATTAATACATAGGGATATTACCAAAGACAAAGACTGTCATAATTGATAAAACAAAGTCATCACAAAAACATAATCATAAATGCATATGCACTTAATAACAGAGCTCCAAAATGCAAGAAGCAAAAACTTACAGAACTTAAGAAAGAAATAGAAAACTTTCAACCAGAGTTGGGGCTTTTGACACTCCGTTTTCAGTAATTGCACAGCAGCCAGAGCAGCTAGAACAACAACAACAACAAAAAAAAATTAATAAGAGCATAGATGATTTGAACAACACTATCAACAACCTAACCTCATTGATGTTTATAGAACATTACATCCAACAATTCTAGAATACACACTTTTCTCAAGTGTACATGGAATACTCACCAAGAGAGAACTTATCCTGGGCCATAGCTAAATATCAGTATACTTCATAGCATTGAAAGCTTACAGAGTATGTTTCTGATCACATGCAATTAAATTAGAAATTGATAACAATAAGATACTTAGAAAAGCCCCAAATATTTGGAAAACATACAATACAAATACAAATAACATGTGGATCTAACAAGTAATTACGGGAGAAATTAGAAAATATTTCAAACTGAATGATAAGAAAATACATTTGTGGGATGCAGCTAAGTAAGTTCTTAAAGGAAATATATAGTTAAAAATGCTTATATTTTAAAAAATACAACAGATTTAAAAATCAATGATCTAAGCTCTACATTAAGAAGCCAGAAAAAGAAAAGCAAATTAAACCCAAAGTATAAGAAAGGAAATACTAAAAGGTGGAAATCAATATAATAGAAAATGGATTAAAAATAAAGAAAATCAGCAAAGCCTAAAGTTGATTCTTGAAAGAATTGATAAAATGTTTAAAACCCTTTGCAAAAGTAATTGAGAAAAAGAGAGCAAATTACCAATATCAGTACGAAAATGTACCTTATTAAGGGATAAAAAAGGGCATATTATAAATAAGTCTATGCCAATACTCTCAACCACTTAGGAGACATGATCAAATTCTTTCAAAAACAACTTTCAAAAATGGACAACAGTAAAATAGAAAAAAGACTATAACTACCTAAGAAACTGAACTCATTTCCCAAGTATTCCCACAACAGAAACTGTAGGCCCCAGTGGTTTTACAAGCAAAGTTTAGTAAACATTTAATGAATAAAGAATACCAATCCAACACAAACTCTTACAGAAAATAGAGGAAGAGGGAACACTTCTCCACTCATTTGGAGGCCAGTATAACTCTTCTAACAAACCATCATAAGAAGAGCAAATTACAGAGCAATATCTTTCATGAACACGAAAAAATTCCTTACAAAATAGTAGGAAATCAAACCCAGTAATACATAAAAAGAATAATACTTCATGACCAAACGGGGTCTATCCCAGGAATATAAAATTGGTTTAACATTGAAAAATCATGTTCTATAATTACCAGAATTAAGAATTAGAGTTAAGGAGAAACATATATCATTATGTTAATGGACAGAGAAAAAACATCAATAAATTCAAAACCCATTCATACTTTTTTTAAAAAATCAGCAAACTAGGGGTGTAAGGAGTCTTCTCATTTGGATAAGGAGCATTTACAAAAAATCTACTGGTAACATCATACTTGATGATATATTAAACATTTTCCCCCTAGGATCAGGAACAAAGCAAGGTTGTTCATTCTGGCTTCTATTTAATATTTAACATTGACTAGAGGTTTAGCCAATTTAATCAGAGAAATAAAAGTCATAAATATTGGAAATTCAGAAGTAAAACTCTCTCTATTCACAGATAATATGATTAATTATGTAGACAGTCCTAAGGAATTTATGTGGCAGACATACCCTAAGGCAGGGGTCTCCAACCTGCGAGTTATGCAACTATTTCATTATATATTACAATGTAATAATAACAGAAATAAAGTACATAATAAGTGTAATGCACTTGAATCATTCCAAAACCATCCCCCTCCCTCCCCCTCCTTCCCCTCCCCCATCTCCCATCCCCAGTCTGTAGAAAAATTGTCTTCCCTGGAAACAGTCCCTGGTGCCAAAAAGGTTGGGGACCACTGTTCTAAGATACCCTGATGAGTTACAACCCTTCCCCTCCTCTTGATTGTGTCAAACCTGCGATATGCTTTAGAATATGGCAAAGGTGCTGAATCACTTGTGTGATTATGCTACATTAGATAAGACTCTGCCTCAGCAGAATGCAGGGAGAGGTTCTCCTGTTGGTCTTGAAGAAATAGACCACCACGTCCTGAGAAGATGATGAAAATGCCACATGGAAGAAACTGAGAGCAGCCCTGAGATGCTGAGAGCAGTCCCTGGAGGACAACCAGCAAGAAAACAGAGACCACAGTCCTACAATCACAAGGACTGAATTCTGCCAACACCCACATGAGTGTAGAAGAGGCCCCTGAGCTCCAGAAAGGAACACAGTGCAGCTGACACCTTGATGCAACCTTGCAAGACCCTCAGCAGAGGGCTCAGCTAAGCCATGCCCAGATGCGTAAACTATGGAAACCGTGGGATAACATATGTGCCTTGTTTTAAGCTACCAAGTTTGTTGTTATTTGTTATGAAGCAATACAAAATTCATGCAGTAACTACGAGAATTAAGATGTGAATTTTTAAGGTTACAGAATACCAAGTCAATATATAAAAATTAATTGTATTTCTATACACTAGTGGCAAATGACTGAAAAATAAAATTTTAAGAATTCCATTTGGAACATTCTCAAAAACTGTAAACTCATTTTAAATAATTTTGTTTAAATATGCGAGATTTGTAGACCAAAAACTACAAAACATGGCTGTGAGAAATTAAAGAAGACCTAAGTCAATAGAGAAACATACCATGATGACAACTTAAGAAACTCAAATTAAAATGTGGATTCTCTTGCCCACCATTTTCTTGCAATATAAGATGCGCTGCACTGCCTGGATTTCCCCTTTAAAACAGAGGCATTTCCCCAGCTGCTTGGAGTATTGGCAGGTGAAGGATCCTCAGCTGACCATCTTTCTTGGAATTGCTCTCAGCTGATGAGAGCCCTTGCTGAAGATTGTGCCCCCATCCTGGCAAGAGGCTTTTTTCAATGACTGGTGAGTGCAGGGATAAAAAGTCATAGGCCCCTTCCCTTAAGGTGAGAGAACTTTGAAGGGTCATGCCGGCTTCTAGTCTTTGTAGAATGAGCTGAGGCCATTGTTGCAACTGTGTTGCAGTTCAAGTTCTCCCTCTGTCTGTTGCAGTTCTGCTTGCCTCACCCCTCCCAGGTATTCCTGAAAGCACTCCTCAATAAACTGCTTGCAAATCTCAGAGTCTTAGTGTCTGTTTCCTGGGAACATGACCTAACGTATTACCTAAATTGACCCATAGATTTAAATGCAATTCCAAGCAAAATCCCATGAAATTGTTTTCTAGAAATAGGTAAGTTGATTATAAAATGTATAGGAAATGTGAAAGACCTAGAAGAGTCAAAATAATCTTAATAAAATAAAATCAAAGATAGAGGAAACACACAATCTAATTTCAAATCTCATGCTAAAACTAAAGGAATCAAGTAAAGCAATATTGGCATAAGGATAGATAAATAAATCAGTGGAACAGAATAGAGAATCCATAAATAACCCAATATAGTCAACTGATTTTTTTACATGGGCACCAGTGTGCCAATTTAATGGAAAAATAAAAGTCTTTTCAACACATGGTTCTGGTCTAATTGGGTAACAATATACAAAAAAAAAAAATGATCTCAACTCCTATTTTATACCACATACAAAAATTTGAGATGAATTATAGACCTTAATGTAAGATACTATAAAACTTCTAGAAAAAAAATAGAATATCTTTACAACCTTAGAGTAGGCAAAGATTTCTCAGAGAGGACACAAAATACACCAAACATGAAAAGAAAACCTGATAAATTGAACTTCATTAAAATAAAAAACTTCTTACCAAAAACCAGCATTAAGAAAATAAAAAGGCAAGCCATCAGGTAGAGAAAATATTTTCCATAAATATACCTGAAAAAGGACTTCAATCCAGAATGCACAGAAGCTCCTACAAATCAATAATAAACACAAAAAACTCAGTGAAAATAATGGGCAAAATATCTGGACAGCCCTTCATAAAGGTATACAAATGGCCAATAAGGACACAAAAAGATGATCAATAGCATTTGTCATCAGGGACATGTTCATTTAAACCACAATGATAACTCTTAAGATTTGGGGCCAACACAATAGGATGGAAGAAGTAACCATTTATTGGGATGGGAAAACAGTGGGTGGAGAAAGTTTGTGGAGGTGGAAATCAGGAATCTGATCTGGGACATAGGAAGTTTGAGATGTCTATCAGCCAGCCAAATAGAGCTGTTCAGTAGGCCATTGGCATATATACTTGGAGTTTGGGTGAGAAATCTGGGGTACAGATATAACTTTGGTAGTCATCAGTTTATTTAAAGCCATGAGATAATGTAGGGAGAAGACTGGGTTCTGATTCTTGATGAAGACCTTCCCCTTCTAAATCTATAAATGGCATGTAAATCCACAGTCTGTATTTAGCTATTTGCATACTCATGGGGAGTTCAGTATGTTCCCCTGTCTAATTTATTCACTTAAACTTTATAATACAAGCATTTATTGAATAGCTTCAGTATGCAGGGCCTTGTCTCCATGTGTCTATCATGCAAGAACCAACATGTCTCAAAGATTCCATCTAGGTGATATGGATTAGTAAGGAGCATAAATAAACAATCTAGAGTCATGTATCTTGTCATGCTGCCTAACTGATTCATAGAAATTTATTGCCCTTATAAATTGCAAAGATGTTTTAGGTAATATTGAGCAATGCCTTTGCAAGAGAAAACACATAGCTCTATTTTCTCACCACTTCTGGGAGATCAAGGGACAAGGCTTATCACTGTTTTGTTTACTTGTTTTTTAAAAATAAATCTGCTGTTCATGAAAGGTTACGATAAATTGGAGAAGACTTAACCCAAAGTCCCCTAAAGTGAGTTTTCTAGGTCAAATCAACCCACAATCTCTGTAAGGCATTGCCTTTCCAAACTAAACAGTTATGGAAAAATTTACTCAATCTTTTGGTTGTTTTGTCTTCTTTATCCTCTTCATGTTGCTTTTTAAATTTTATTGTAAAATAAAACACTAATATGGAAAACCACACAAATCAAATGTATGGCTTAATGAATTAGTATAAGGCAAACACCTCCAAAGTCATGGAACAGAATTTCCCAGTCACCCCGAATTCCCTTTTATGTGCCCAGCCCCAATCACAGCCCCTCCTTTTTCTATGAGTAACCATTATGCTGACTTCTCTGATCTCTGTATTTCCTGCAAACTGGAAGTTGAATCCAGAGACTGGGTCAGACCCAGGTTCCATCCCCTTGACAAATCTATAGGTGGTGTTTTGGCATGTAAAATCTAGGTGTCTCTCCTTTTGTGATTTTAGAAACTGTTGATATTTAATACCTATAGCTACTGAGTAAAGGTTGCAAATGATATTCTAATTCTATCACTTCTTTTTCATTTATTAGTTAGAATACTTTCACAAAGAGATGCTTCCACTTATCCACTATTTGGTTACATAGTGAAATAATTCATATAGGAAAAGGAGGATAAATGTTCGTTTCTTTAGCTCTGTTTACCAAAATAATGATTCGGTTTTCTATCAATCCTCCAAAAGTAGTAGTTACTTTTCATGTCAGTATGAAATCATGAATTTACACATAGTTGATGAATTTCAATCCATTGCAATTATCATTACTAACTCAAAACTTTCCATCTGTGGCCAATGGGAACCTCTTCAAGTTGGTTCTTGAGTCCTTTAAACATGGCCCCAGTAGTCATTGATAGCTTCCTTACCATCTGATATGACAAGATGTTCCAGAGTCTTCTTGTTTTTTTTTCCTGCATTACACCTGGAATCAGCAATTTCTCCAAAGAGACCGGGTTCCCTGTAGTGATGAATGGTATTGCAAGACCACAATCTGGATGCCAGATATGCTACTGCTACTGTGAAGGTTGTTTATCTAGGTCTTTTCAATAGACATATCTGGGAATAAAATACGATAAAGAACCTCATAGGTTTATATTGATACTTCCCATTCAGTTTTGAGCTCACAGAGATTTTACTTAACCTCTTCTCTACTACTTTAGTATCATCTTTGCTCCATACCAGGAATCCTGTTTCTCAAGGACAAAGGAGAATGGTAGACTTGAATGTCTCATAACTATTCATTTGTTTTATTCCATATTGTATATATAAGTCTCAGAAAAGCAATATTAAGACTAATGCCAATATGATCAATGAAATTACTCCCCTCCTTTATTTTAAACAGTTGTACAATATACCAACACTATCAGAGGATATAGCCTTAAACATTCTTTCTTAGCTCTCACTTAAGTTCTAGGGAACCTATGTATTTCATGATCACCAACAGTCCTTATATTATGATATTTGTCAATTATTTTCTTATCTGAATTTCATTTTCTTAGAGATTTCTCAGGAAGCGTTCATGGGAACAATATTCCCTAAGTTCCATCTGTGCCCATTACACTAGAAAGCTTTATGCTAGATATAAAATCTTATTCACACTTGTTTCCTTGAGGCTCTTAAATGTTATTCTCTATTTTCTTGCATAGAGTATTAGTGTCAAAAGGTATAATAATCTAATTTTCTTTTCCTTATAAATCCAATACTCCTTTTTTCTAGTTATCAAGGAATATCTTCTTTTTTTTTAAGTTGAGTGATTTTACTAGACTATATCTTGGTATTGGTCATTCTGGGTCAATATTCTCAGGGTAAATGACGTGCTTCTTCAATATTTAGTTTCAAATCTTTTAAAAATTTATTTTCAGGAAAGTTCTCAAATTATCTGTATGTTCTATCTTCTCTGCTTATCTTCAATATTTATCAAGATCTCTCAAATCCTTTGTCTTTCTTCATTTCCTTTTTCTTGTTTATTTTTAAAATATTATATTTTTAATTTTTTTTCATCTTTAAATAATTTCATACTGGCAAAAAAGTTGTAAAAAATAGTACAAAGAATTCCAATCTACTGTTTAGCTAGTTTCCCCAAATGTTAACATCTTACATATCCATAGTACATTTTATCAAAATCAGGAAATTAACACAGATATAACTCTATTATCTAATTTACAGAACTTATTCAAATTTTAACTGATTACTGTCTTTTTTAAAATCAGAATTTAGTTCACCATTACACATTGCATTTAGTTGTCTGTCTTTTTAGTCTCCTTTAACTTTGAACAGTTGCTCCATCTTTCCTTGTGCGTATTTTTGAAAACTATTGGCCAGTGATATTGTACACTGTCCTCCCATTTGGGTAATCTGATGTTTCCTCATGATTAAGTTTAGGTCAGGATTTCTCAACTTATTTGACATTTTGGCCCTGATAATTCTTTGTTGTAGAGGCTGTCTTCTGCATGGTATTTATTGTACATTGAACAGCATCCTTGGCCTTCACCCACTCAAGGTGAGTAGCACTCATCTAGTCTTGACTTTCAAAAATGTCTCTAGATGCAGGTGGGAAATTGGAGGAGGGAGATGGGTAAGCTTACACCTAACAGGTGCGGTGCACACTGTCTAGGGGATGGGCACGCTTGTAGCTCTGACTTGGGTGGTGCAAAGGCAATTTATGTAACCAAAGCATTTGTAATATTCTGAAATAAATGTCTCTAGACATTTTCAAATATCTCCTGAGTGTGGGAGGAAATTAAACCTAGGTTATGCATTTTTGCCAAGAGTACTACAGAAGTAATATGTGTCCTCCTGATAGCATTGTATCAGGAGGCACAATTTGTTCTATTACTGGTAATATTAACTTTTGATCACTTGGTTAAAGTGGTCCTGCCAGATTTCTCCACTTAAATTTAATGTTTTTTCCTGTATAAATAATGTGTCATGTAAGACTATGCAAATACTCTGCTTCTTACCATGCATTCACCTACTAATTTTGGTATCCATTGATGATTTTTGCGTGAAAGTTATTTCTGTAGTTTTTGCCAATAATGCCTTCTACATTTATAACTTATATAGTCATGTGCCACATAATGATGTTTTGCTAAACAATAGACTACCTATACAACAGTGGTCCCAAAAGATTATAATACTGTATTTTTACTGCATGTTTTCTATGTTTAGATACACAAATACCATTGTTACAATTGCCTACTGTATTCAGTACAGGTGTGTAGCCTAGGAACAATAGGCCGTACCATCTGGGTTTGTGTAAGTACACGCTATGTTTGCACAGCAATCAAATTGCGTAATGACGCATTTCTCAGAACAAATCCCTGTCGTAAAGTGACACATGGTTGTACTTCTGTGCTAAGAACGCGTCTTCCCTTTTCTTCTATTTATTTCTTCATTCGATTATTTATTTATATTAGTATGAACTCATGCATTCTCATTTTATTTTATGTTTATAATCCATTACTATACCATCATTATTCATTTTGTTGCTCAAATTGTCCAAGATATGGCCATTGGGAGACCCTTAAAATTGACTTTTTTTTTTAACTTTGCTCATTTTATTGACATGTGAAATGCAACCTAAGTAAAAAAATAAGACAAGTTCTTGATCCTCCATTAGATTACTGCACCCCAGTCTCCCATTTGGACATTCTGGACCTGCCCTGCTGCCAGGCTACCAGGTTCAGACTTTATTAGTAGATAATGACGATGATTTTTTTCCATCAGGACAAACCAAAACAAACAAAAGAAGCCAGGAGTGAGTTGATCTGGTCTGCAAATAAGAAAACATCACTGTGACAGCTTGATGTTTGGAAACTGGAGACAGGTAAGGCAGTGAGCACAGGAAGAGGGAAATGTTTTAAGAGGAGGGAGGCACTACAGTTCAGATGTGAAAAGAGAGATCTGTGTAAAATATCTCAATAATTTTTTACATTGATTTCATGTTGAAATGAGAAGATTTTGGATATATGGGATCAAATAAAATATACTCAATATATTATTGAAATTAATTTCACTTGATTCTTTTTACTTTTTTAACGTGGCTGTTAGAAAATTTAAAATCACATATATGAATCACATTCATGGCTTACATTATACTTCTATTGGACAGTGCTGGTATATACATAGAAAGCATTTTTTGTGATTAATTTGTCAATATTAATGAACATATTAAAAGTTTATTTAAAAATTTAAGTTGACTTTTTTAAGGGCTATCTGGAGCATTGTTAAGAGTTCAGAAAAACAAAAATTACAATGAAAAAACATATGGGGTAATGAAAGGGTTATAAGAACAGGGAATCAGCACTTTGTGTCCAAAAACTTTAGCAATTTTCCCAGCTCGCTGAATTGTGGGAACTCAGCTTTTCCAGCGAATAAATATACTATTTTTAACATTTTTATTATACAATTTGTCACAGGCTGTCTCATGAGAGTATCAACAATCAGTTTCAAACAGAATCCAACCACAAGCATTTCTCCACATGTGACTCGGAACATCTGGCCTGCTGGAGTCCTCCTTCACGTCAGGCGGTGCCGGCAGTCTGACTTTGATTCCTCCACGCCTCACTCTTTGTCATACTTCCCACACTGGGAACAAGGCAGGGGGACACCACCTTTAAGAGGCCAGCCTTCGGCAGGTCTGAGTCCCAGGCTTCTACTCCTCCTCACGTACAACTGCGGGCCCTTCTGATGGAGGCGTGTGGTGCATTCCATGGATATCACTGACTCGATGATTTATGTGGCATTTTCCCTAATGGGTTGAGATGAAAGCTTTGGTCTAGGGAAAAAAAAAAATCAGTCAGCACCTCCAAGCTGAAGAGACCGTAATGCCTGCCCTGAGCAGAATGCTTCAAGAAGGAGGCTCGCATTCTTAAGAAGCGCAGGCTGCCGTGTTGCCCACACCTTCACATAATGAAGAAAAGGTTTATGACTGGAAAAATGAAGAAAGCAAATGTGCTCATTCAGCTGGAAAGACACCAAGAGAGGGTGATCTAGTGGGACACGAGAATTATGCAAAGGGACCCCCACAGTCTTACCTCCCCTCTCAGCAATCTCGCTCTTTTTTAAAAGTTAGAAACTGAACCTTAAAAATTCACTGATATTGTTGGCTACTTGAAAAAGCTCCGTGGTGAATTCTTTCCAAAAGGGAAGAAATCCTTAATGAAGTGAAAACTGTCCCTAAATTATGTTTCCCAGGTGCAGGTGTCAATACCAGTTTTTCTTTAAATGAGGGGTACAGGTAGAAGAGTCTAGTTCATATAAGAGGTAGATTCTTCAGAACAGCATCTATTTAGTAAATGCTTGTTTGGCACTTTGGCTCTCCCCCATTCAGGAGGTGGGCACACTACACCTTCCGCTATTCCGTGATTCACACAGTTGTACACTTAGGTGTTCTCGGCTATGATAACAAGATTCATAAGAAAGCATCTGTCTCAGCAGAAAATAGATTTTTGTCTTTAAAAGAATCATTATCAATGTATGTGAAAATATTTAAGCAGAATTAACATGAATGAAAAATTAACTAGAAGATTAAGTGTATTTGAATGAATAGAATACATGCCATTTTTTCATTATCTTAAATATCAATGTACTTGTTGCTTTCTGCCACACTCATGATTGTATAAAATAAATGACAGAGAAGATAGTGAAAATTTTAACTGAAGTTAGGTCCACTTTAGAGTCACTGCTACCATAACTTTAATTAAAGTCTTTTAACTTCAATGACAATGTAACATGTAGCATATGTACATATTTTGTACATAAGGCGCAATTTTGATTTCCAGGAGTTCGTGGTGAATATTATACCCTTTTATGTCATTATATAGTTTTTATAACATTTCTGTATTTGATCGATAAATGAATAAATGAATGAATGAATGGGAAGCAATATTGTAGGAAGATGAAGAAAATAAAAGAAATTTTGCAAAAGTAACACAGTATTTATACTAGGAAGATGTTCTCCCAATATGCCTTTTATTTTAATAGCTAACAAGAAGTTATGTGACTTATTGAAAAGGTTTGCCCACCTTTTCTAGTTGGTAAATAGTCTTCCACATCAACAGACATGACGGCTATTTGTTTGTTTGTTTTCCTTTGGGAGAGGAGAAGCCTGAGGGATGGGCAGCCCCTAAACTGGGAAGTCGACAAAACTAACACTGCAGGGCCATGATCAAGTTCTCTCTCTTCATAATGATGTTGGGTGATTGAGTAGATGAAATATTTATTTACACCTTTTTTTTTAAGAGCTAGGTTATTAACACTCTGCAATTCTTCTTTCAACAGTTCATTGGGTTTTGTCTATGCTGAAATTCCCTCTACACAGATAGGCTATATTTCAAGAGTTTAGTTTTTTGTTAGATACTATGAATATATTTTCTCATAAAAATTGCTCTAAAAGATGGTGGGATTCCTATGCTCATTCCCAAAGCCTATTCATGGACTTGTTTTGAAACACCTCATGTTTGCAGTGACACATAATTGAAAACAATACTATTGGTCATTGGGAGAGAAATAACTAATATTGTTATTTATAAAGTAAAATAAGAAATATTTCTACTTGAAAGCTGGCACTTATGGAGAAGTTAAACTGTAAAAAGATGAGGAGATGGACTCTCTATATATCTTTAAGGATTTTAGAGTTTGACCATACTTTTTTTCTATTTTTAGTTAAAAATGCTTTTTCTTTTATTTCGATGAGGATAATTTGATGTAATCATCAATTAGAGTATAACCCGCAGGAGCCCAGGGACTTGTTAATTTTATTTGCTATTATTTCCTCAGCACCTAGAACAGTATCTGACAGATAGAAATTGATAAATATTTATTGCATTCATTCAATAATTTTGCAAATATCTATTGAGTGTCTGCTATGTGTCTGCTACTATAAAGAAAAATTAGAATAGGAAAAAAGAAGTTGTGAAAAACCCAAGTCTCTGCCTTCATGGAGTTACCCTTTTGTAGGGGAGAGAGAAACTCATAAAAGAATCTCAGTGGTGAATGTAAACATTTAAAGTTAGCTAAGTGCTCTAAAGCTGCGGTCCCAACCCCCCTAGCTGCATGTCGGTACTGGTAGGTATCCTGTCAGGAACTGAGCTTCACAGCAGGATGTGAGTGGCAGTGAGTGAGAGAAGATTCATCCATATTTACAGCAACTCCCCATCCCTTGGGTCACTGCATGAGCTCCCCCTCCTGTCAGATCAGCAGCGACATTAGATTCTCACAGGAGCACAAACCCCGTTGTGAACTGCACATGCGAGAGATCTAGGTTGCTCACTCCTTATGAGAATCTAATGCCTGATGATCTGAGGTGGAGCTGAGGCGGTGATACTAGCACTGGGGAGCAGAGAGGTTTGACTGCACAATAAATGTAATGTGCTTGAATCATCCTGAAACCATCCACCCCCACCCTGGTCCATGGAAAAATTGTCTGCCAGGAAACCAGCCCCTGGTGCCAAAAAGGTTGAGTCTAAAGGAAAGTTATTTCGCCGTGATTACCACAGATTTTTGGTTCAAAGATTGCATGAAGTTGAAGAGACATAATTCTCCTGAGGCAACAGAGAGGCTAAGGGGTGAGAAGGAAGGCGGTTGTAGAGTGTGCACAGACAGAAGAGTGGGAGCTTTCCAGAGAGGCAGCGATTGCAGCTGAGAGAACAGCAAGCAGGGATGGAGTGCCAAGTGCAGTTGTGCACAAGGCCCCCGGGTGGGGCTGGCTGGAGGGAAAAGTGCTGGGGGTGGAGGAGATGTCCTTCCAGGGCAGGCAGCCATGCCATCCAGAATGGTCAGTAGGTGTGGAATGGAAGCGGGGTAGGGGAGGCAGTTTCATTCACATACGCAAGATGTTTCATTACTTAGAAAGTTCCCATGTTGAGTCTTTCTAAAAAGTTAATTTTAAAATTTAAATAACTTTTGATTTAATAAAACCATTTTTATAATTGAGTTCTAGAAAACTAATTGGAAGCATAAATATAAGGATATAATCAAACACTATCAATTAGAGAGTATGTGAAGGCATGCAACTTGAGCAGCCTCTTTGCCACTATAGAGTATTTCCTCCCACGTATAAATTCCAGCCCAGCCCCCCATGCTTCGGCCTGCCTTGCCTGCTGCTCTGGGCACACAGCTTGGCCATATCCCTGTCATCCTCAGTTCTCCCATCTCTCTCCCCCTGCTTCGCCATCAATCCGTCAGAACGGCCTAGAGCCATCCAGGGTAACACCAGACCACTCTGCGGACAGCAGTGGAGCATTTTCCTGATGGCATGAAAGGAAGCTACATTTCTCCAGTAGCAGGGAAGGAATTACCAGTGACCCCTAGAGGCCTGACATCTGGGACTTTGCTTGGTTGAGTATGGTGGACACAATCCAAGCTGGCATCATGGAAATCTATTTTGTTCTTTTTGCTTTTTCCAAATTTCAACCCAAGTGTTATGATATTTGAGGGACAGGACATATTATTTTTAAGGAGGGTAGAAAAATGCAGCATTATGTTGCAAAACAATTGCAAAAATATCTCCAGTACTTCCTGATTAGATGCATCACAGATGAGGAGGTCCTGTTTGCAAGATGGGGTTAAAGTTCAAGAAAATAAGCACATAGGGAGGTTTGTTTCTCTTCTTTTTAACTACAAACCCACGTGCATATGCACACAGGCATATTCTCACACGCACACTGTTGTTGGAGCTAAGGATTTTGGACACTTTTTATTTTGGAAAACAACTTAGCCACATGAGACACTGAATCATGTATACATACAGTTTCACAGAATAAAACACATTTGATTGTTTTAAATATCCATCCGTTAGTCACAACACATGGAAATCTTAGGGGTAGTATTGCTAAGTCAAGAAAGGCCCCATATCTAACATTTCAATGTAAATAAAGCATCCCATGTTGAATGTGCGATAGAAATAGGAGGAGGAAGCGTCTATATGGTTAGCTTCTTTAGCATCTAAGCCCCAAGGTTTTTCAGGGGAAACAGTAGTAAATGATTCCCTTACAAATCTTAAATGAAGCATAAGTAAAACTCTGCAGATGCAATTATTTCTCTTTACGGTCCAAAGCACCAGCTGCGTAGGTTCAAGGGCCATTTGGAGCTCGGGTGGCAGCTTGCCAGTGGGTTCTGTTTCTATCAGCTGTCATTCACACCAAGTGCTACAGGACATGCTTAAGATGCTAAATCTACTGCTTAGTCCCAGCTCCAGTAGTCAAAGGAAAAAAATATTTTCAATCTGTAGCTATATATGTTTGTAGAAAACCTATCTGACCATGATTCTAATTTTCCTCTGTAACAGAATTATTTTATTAGTGGGTCCAGAAAATAAGAGGGAGGCAACAGAAAAAGTAATAGTCTACTTAGAAAAAACAAACCATGCCTGTGTTGTACGGAATATACTTATCAACAACAAAATCTATCCTCAGAGATAAGTATGCCTTTCTTTGGCACGTTCTCAGAAGTTTAGCGTTTTTGTAAATTTTCTTTCTCATCATTCCACTTTTTCCTCCAATAGCTTGTTTTTTGTTTTTCTCTAACCGGAAGTGGCTTCCAATATGTCAGCTCCCCAAGAAGTGAAGAACTCCAGGTTGTCACACCGACGAGCATCATGTTCCATTCTGGAGGCTGCATTTTAGGAGGGACACTGACTACCTTGAGCGCAGGCCAGCCAGGGCCTGGATTCATGCTGTACGTGAGGAAGAAACAGAGGGTATGAAGCCTATGCTTTCTGAACAGGATGTGGTTGTCATGTTCAAGAGAGTGACCCTCCAGAGTGGCTGCAGAAGAGAACCAAGGTGGAAGTTACAGTTGCAGTTTTCATATTGTTCTTCAATCAAATTTTCATTGGTGACATATTTTACCATGTGCCATTTTAATGTTTATCAATTAAATCTTGAATTACTAATTTTTCATGAGAAAACTATGAGTAACACCCCTCACATATGTGATTGCTTCAGGGCCAAACATTAATGCCGGTAATGTGGGTTCCTGCACAGCATTTGTCCTGAGAGGGTTGAGGGGTGGAGAGACAAGGGCAAAGTGAGCATTAATCAAGGTGTGTCCTTGATCAACAAGCTTCTACTGAAGCATGTGCTACAAAGGCTCTGTGTGTTTTGTGTGTGTGTGTGTGTGTGTGTGTAGAAACCAAGAGTCAGATCTAATGACACTAACTCTAGATGTAACTTCCAATCTACTCCAAAATGTTCTCCCAAAAAGATAAATGATGTTAGGGCCCTCAAGTCTCAGCAGTACAAATCTGTACAAATACTCATCATTATGTTGTTTATCTGAAGTAGCTGACATTGGCTTACTTCAGCCTCATGAAACATAATTTGTTTCTCTTAACCTTCCTATTAAATAAATGGTATATGCTGCAAGCAGGCACAACTGTTCTAAAAACAAAACAAAACAACATGCAGTGCCTCATTCTTACACAGACTTACACATTATTTTGAAAGTGAATATAAGTCTGTAAATTCTCACTGCTCACACTGCTAGGTAGAGCTCTTTGAACTTATTCCGATTCTGAGTGCTGCCTAAGCAATTGTTCTTTGCTCAAATAAACTCTGCTAAATCTAATTTGTCTAAAGTTTTTAACACCTGCAATGGGCTTCACTCTTCCTTGGACATCTTTGTTGGTTCTTCCACAAAAAGTGAGCCCTGTGGACTCAAGTAATAATTTCATGGAGGAGGGGAAGACACAATGTGTTTCTGAATGGGTGACTGTACTGCACGATAGTTTACACTTGCGACATGAAGATATAATTTTGTTTTGGAATATGCACCATCTTAATTAGCTTAGAGACAACTCTTATAATACTACAAAAAATGAAGACCAGGGAAAACTTATTTAATTATCATATCAATGTTACTTTACTCAGGAAAGACCCATAAGAGGGAAAGTTTCTTTCTAAAACATTTTTTGGGGCTTCAAGAACTGCGAACCACCAATCTGCTGTGCCCAATACCTGCCAGTGGGATGGAAGGTAAGCCCCATAAACAGGTATTCCAGAAAGGTGTAGAGGTGGGAAGTGGGGAGGGGAGTGGGAATTGAATTACTGTAAATAAGTATCTTTGGGAAAATGAGGCTTGAAAATTCAATTGGATAACTTGGATGAACAGAGACAATGAAAGTTCCATGTTTAAGGAAACTAAAATGCTCAGGAAGGGCAGATGGTTAGATATGGAAAAGAAGTTATGTTTCTTTCTGCTCTATTTATTGAACAATTTACTATATGTCAGGCACTATCGTTTTGGCTTCCACACTGGGGTACCATCTTTCCTCTTTTTTTTTAATTGCAGCATCTTACATTAATATCCACCACTATAAATTCATAAATGAAAATTCAAGAGTTGGGACATATTTTCCTAATCCTCCTAGGGGAGTTTGTATGAGTGGGAAGACAAGAAGAAATGGATTATGGTCTAGTCCTGTCAGTAACCACAAAATCCTAGACCAATCACTGAATCTTTCTGGGCCCAAATTTTTCTTATCTATAAAGTGAAGAGACTGGAAAGTTGCAGATTGGCAATTTCCAGACTTTGGAGTTTTTGTAAGTTCACATGAACCAAGTATAGTGTCTGTTGGCTGTATTACATAAGACTTGTAAACATACATAATGCCATTTTCCAAACCTATTTAGATGTGCTGTGATTAAGAAAATGCAAATTTACTTGTCTTGAACTTTAAACATTATGTATTTAGCCCAATTAAAAGATGCTAAAAGCACGATTACCACTATATAGTTGTTAATGAAGAAATTAAAAAAGGGTCTTCATACTAGAAAATATTTGGAATCACTCAACTAGATAACATTGATAATCTGTTAAAATTCTGTGTGATATTCTTAAAACCCTAAGTGTAAAGGGAAAATATTCTTTTTAGATAAGCATCAAAAGTGCTTTCTTTGAGTGGTACAGTCTTTGCCATCCAGAGACTAAATCACGATGGCAATCTCTGAGACACTCTTGATGTATCTTCATTTGAACAGCAGAACAGTTTCTGCCAAGCCATCAACTGGCATTTCTGGCTAATGACACACATTTGGCAAGACTGGTTGAGGTGAAGAGCAAATTGCTCATTCAGGATCTAATTTAGGTCTAAAAGCATTTTATTGGCTCAATGGAAAGAATAAATGGTGATGCAGTTATTGGAAAATGAGTGACTTGATCACTCGAAATAGGACTTGATGGCAAAATTAAAAGAATTTAGATCTCTACACTCAACATAAAGCAGTTCCTATTACTAGAATGTACCATGTCTCAGCAGAAAATATAATGAAATCCCAAAGGGGTTTCCCCAGAGACGATGTATTCAAAGATGGGTTTGCTTTGGAAGGCAAGTGGAAACCATGTGACTAATGATTACTTACTACAATCCAAGATGTGTAGAGCAGACCGGTATCAATTTTCCTAATTTGCCACACGTGCTCTTCAGAAATGGCAGGGATACGAATGGTGTGTCTGCAGTTATACCTATCAAACCACACTTCTGAAATAAATTTTTTCAAACAAACTTTGCCTGTGTGTCTGGTGTGGTTTGAGGACAATTCAAGATACAACACATGGCATCTTCATCTGTGGGGCTTTTTTTTTTTAGTGAAAAGAACAAATTGGTGGGTGGATTTCCTTCCCTTTTAATAATGTTCCAGCAACAGCTCCCAAGTGCTTTTCATTTAATGTTACCAGATCCCATTTCTTTTTCAGATCCAAGTCCAATTTGTGCTAGGAAGTAAAGACAGCTGTTGCCAAATAGCCTCTGAGATGATCTGAAAGACTAGATTCCCACTATTACCATTTCCTGGATCTCTGCATTAATTTGTTCATAACAATACAAACACAAGAACTTTTGCTGCATTTATATTCAAAGCCACAGTAAAGTGAAGGTACGATCCAACAAAAACGTACCTTGAACAGCTTCCTTTTTATTTTTGTTTATAGTTACCCAAAGGCTACAAAAGAATGTTTAAGGTAGGAGCAAGTTTTCTCTCCTCTGTGTACATGGCATGATCTCAATACTGCCAGGTTGGCCATCTGAATAGAAACTTATTTGATTTTCTCCCATCAGAAAAGTATCAGTAGTTTTACATGAAAGAGTGCTCTGCCCCACCTAGTAGATACAGCTCTATCCTCTAAGAGTTTCTAAACTAAATGCTAAAGGTTGTTGTTTTCAAACTCCGAAAATCCATTTTCAGGTCATTTTTAGGGGCTGTATCAAGGACAATGAGTCTTCATGACTGCTCTGCTTAAATATGTCCCATTCTAAAAGTTAGGATTTAAGAGACAACAGAATGGCAATATTACCATACTAGTTATATTACTGAATAAACAAAGAAGGTGAATTTGGAGCTAAGGACTATCAGGTTCCAGAAGAATGGTGGAAAATTTTTACTCCCTGCTGTGCAATGCCTTAACAACTTTCCTCACCTCCTTTTAGTATATGAACTTAGATGGATACAGAACTTATTCATTTCCCTATTTGACTTTTCCAAGCAATTGATTCTTATTGGTACATAGAAAATGAATAAATTAAACATATTTTCCTTTGACTATAATTTGCCCCTCATGAAAAAAAAAGTACGATGTATATGCCTTTACTACTACTAAAACAGTTCATCTGCCTTGTTGGTACTGTTTCTCTCTGTCAATTAAAATCCCAATTTCAGGAAAGCTGAGCTGGCAGAGATTATTTTTAAAAAGGCAATTCTGAATTTAAGTAGCTCAGAACTGCACACACAAAAAAATGGATTGGTTGATTACTGAGAAATAATTTAGTACATCTTTTTATTTTAATTAAAAAAATTGTGTAGAAGGTCTAGAAAAGCCAAACAAAGATATGGACTCCACCTCTAGCACCATCTGGCCTCATCTATAAACTATTATCATTGCACAAGAGAACCAACTGTAATATTTAAAGAATTAGAAAAACCCTCAGAGGTCTCTCATCATCCACTACCAAAAGAACCGAATTCAAGAGAGGGAAACAGGCAGTCTCACCTAAACACTAAAGAAAACATTCCCATATACTTACATACAACAGTAATTTTAGAAAGACTTTATGGAAAATTTAAAATGGGGATGACTAGTAATATGGATAAAAACCACTGAGTCAATGGAAAACCATGTATCACATAAAATTAGAAGTTCTTAATTTGCTTTAAGGAAGTATCTAGTATTTTCCCTGTATGATCCCATTAGGAACTCCCAACACTCAAATCCCTGTGGCTAAAAGAGCTTGTTTTATGTTCCTAATTTAAGAACTCCGATGAACTATCACTGTTCCACATATCTGAAAATGCATATTTATTAGTTTTAAGGCCTTTCTCCCCTCTTATCACCAAAGCTTACAACCTATCACTAAGAGTTATGAATTTCACTTTTAAGCCACTGTGCCAACATATTTCAAAACCATAATAATGAGCACAGTTCAGTGCTGACACAAAGATAGATAAACAATGTAACAGAAGACAGAAACTAGAAACAGCGCAGTGGGGCAAGGTTGGCCTTTGCAGTGAAAGGTGCTGGGCTTGCTGGTTACCATACAGGGAAAACATAAATCTTGATCCTCTATGCCATTAAAAAATCAATTCCAGATGGACTGAAAATCTACATGTGAAAGGTAAAACAATAAAGCTTCTAGAAGAAAACACAGGCATCTATCTTCATAACCTTGGGTAAGCAAATATTTCTCAAACAGGAAACAAAATGCACTAACCATAAAGGAAAGAATTAATAAACTGGGCTCTACACTAAAATAGAATTTCTGTTCATCAAAAGACACTAAGAAGAGGAGAAAAAGATACCCACACACTGTGAGAAGATACATGCCACTCACATAAGATCTTGTATTCGAAATATCCATAGAACTGCAAATCAAAAAGAAAAAACAGACAATAGAAAAACTGGCAAAATTCTTCAGCCCACACTTCATATAAGGCAGTATTCCAAATGGACATATTGAAAAGGTGATTGAGCTCATTTAGTCATCAGGAAAATGAAAATTAAGGCTAAGATTCACCAGAAAGATCAACATTTAAGATTGACAATATCAGGCGTGGCAAGGATGTAGAGCAACTGCCACCCTCAGACACTGCTGGTGGAGCATCAAATGGTACAGCTCCCTTGGAAGACACTTGGACAAAATCTGCTGAGCCTGAACATAAACTTATCCTACGATCTAGCAGTTCTGTCTACATTCACCAAAAGACATGTACAAGAACACCTGCTGCAGTTCAATGTACAGTAGCCACGTGGCCATCAGCAGTTACATGGGTCACAAGATTGCAGTCTGTACACATGATGAATTACTACACACCCGGGAGGATGAACAAACTCAGCTACGTGCAAAAATATGAATTTCATAATTATAATGTTGAATGAAAGCAGCCAGGCAGAAGACTATATATTGTATGATTCCACTTACATAAAGTTTTTAAATGGGCACAATTAATATATGGTACTAGAAAACAAGATCAAAGTTACTTTTGTAGGGGATTATGACTAGGATGGAAAAGGGGGCTTCTGGCTGCTATCTTTGAGGTACTTCTTGTATTAATTATTAATTAATTAATAAGTTATTAATGTGCTAGTCATTAATACATGGATGGGTTCACTTAAATGTACACATTTCTTACATGTATGTCATTAAAAGGTATATTTTTAAAGAGACTATGCCAGTTCTATCAATCAGTGAGTCCATTTCCCCCCCCCAAAAAACAAAAAAAGTTGGGGTGAACATAATTGAAATCAGGTAGCTGGTTTATCTTTCTTCCCCTCAGTACTGCCAGGCCTTTGTATGAATATGTCATTAAATTCTGTTCCCCATTCCCTTCTTAAAACACTGAGAAGTTGAGGCTATTTTCCTTGGTTATAAAGTTAGATTTCTGTTGAATTTTATGGAACTTCGCACAGGGGATCCTGCCACCACGCCAATGTAAAAAAAGTTAATGAGGAAGAGATTGTGGCTTATGCTGTACTGTGATTAATTCCAGATTTTGAAAATAATCTTCAAACCAAAAAAAAAAGAGGCAAACATTCCAAGGGTTGGAAGAAACAAACTCAAAACAATTAATTTTCTCCTGTATGGCTATTGAAATAGAAGCTGATGAGACCAGAGAGCAAGTGCCAGCTCATCAATGTCACAGCTTCCTAGGGTTTAGCTAACAAAAACCTGAGAAACGAAGAGCACATAATAGAATTATTAAAACGCGATACAAAGAGCAAGCTCTTCCAATGATAATAACCTAAAAGAAAATCTTCAAATGGATAATGAAAGCTTACAGCTGTTTTTCTCACCAGGAGGAAAGAAAAGCTAAATGACTGCCCTCCATTGTATTCTCTATTACCCTCTACGCTTGTGTATCTAATTGTTTTAGAATTTGAGTGCCACAGTATTCATGGAAAACAATACCCAGCTTAAAAACAAAGGCTCTTAATACAATGTGTTGATGAATTTACTAAATCCTTCCCTAGCAACACACACCATTTAAAAAAGTACTCACTATTTGAAGATTTAAAGAAGTCTAAGAAATACCTTACCTATTATATGAAAAACAACAGATAAGAAAAAAAAAAACTTTGTCTTTTATATTTGGCCTAAAAGAATTTTAAATCATGCTCTCATTATCATAATTATTATATTCAATTACATGAACTTAAGAGTTCTCCGCATATTAATTGAAATGGCATAATAATGTAACAGTCCGTTCTCTCAGATCTCAGCCAAATCCTCAATATTTAAGATGTGCCTATGATTCTCAGAACTCTTGGCCTATTCTTCACCATTACAGACACACCCCAAGGCCCCTGGAGTTTGAGCAAAGGTTTTCATACTTGAGCTGAAGACCTTACATCTGAGTTCTGGGTCCAGGTTATTATTCCAAGGGTGTGAGATACAAAACTGTAACCAGTCTATTACAGGATAACTACTTCCCATATTCCTTTCTTGTCCTGGGGTAGATGGATACCAAAGTCAAGAGCAACTACATTAACCACACTGCATACCTTGGCAACTACTGTGGTCTGAGTTTTGGTGCCCATTACCTGTTTACTTTTTTCAAGTGCAACATCTGTTAGTCATGCCAGGGGCTGGGCAACCTTCTAAGTGATGGCTGAGAACAAGTTAGGGCTGTGTGGCTAGCCCGGAATATACAGGAAATCTGGAGTAAAGTTACTCTCCAGTGCAGGACAGTGACAGAAACCCAAAGATAGAGGAGTCTCAGTTGCTTGCCCATTGTAACAGAGCGATGCTATAGTTACCTGCAACCTCTCGTCAGGCACTGAGGTGGTGGGCAGCATTGGCTAGGGTGGCCAACAATGCCGTGTACAGCCAGAGAGAAGCTCCAGACCAGTGGTTCTCATACTTGGGCATGAATTGGAAGCACCAGAGGGGACTTTTTATTTTTTTTTTATTTTTTTATTTTTTTAATTTTTTAATTTTTATTTTTTTTGAGACAGAGTCTCACTTTGTTGCCCAGGCTAGAGTGAGTGCCATGGCGTCAGCCTGGCTCACAGCAACCTCAATCTCCTGGGCTCAGCGATCCTCCTGCCTCAGCCTCCCGAGTAGCTGGGACTACAGGCATGCGCCACCATGCCCGGCTAATTTTTTGTATATATATTTTTAGTTGGTCAATTAATTTCTTTCTATTTTTGGTAGAGACGGGGTCTCGCTCAGGCTGGTTTCGAACTCCTGACCTTGAGCGATCCGCCCGCCTCGGCCTCCCAAAGTGCTAGGATTACAGGCGTGAGCCACCGCGCCCGGCCAAGAGGGGACTTTTTAGACGTAGGTTGCTGTGCATAGCTACAGAGAAGCTCTAGTATTTTTCTTAGTAGTTCTCAAACTTTAGTGTATGTGAATCACAGAGATTTTCCTGAAAATGACTGTTTTTAAACTCTATTCTGGAAATTCTCATTTAGTTGGTATAGGGGAAGGCCCAGGAGTTGGCATGGGTTTTTTGTTTGTTTGTTTTTTAGTGTTACCATTGTTTTTTAAACAAGCTTTCCTTGTGATTTTGACATAGATTGACCCTCGGTGACATTTTGGGAAACACTGCTCTATAGTGGGCCAGGTTGGCTCTCTCCTCATTCCTAGTGTGGTCAACTTATTAATATTACTGCTCTCCCTAGTGGGGAATGTGAAGGGCTTTCACCGTGGGACGTAAGGAACCTTTCTGGCTGTAGCTCAGCAAAACTATCCCACCAAGTAAAGTCGCAACTCATGTAGACTGAGTTTCATGACCAGAATTGTTGAACACTTCAGTGGCAAGACTGTAAGTATTCGACGAAGAGGATGACCCTCCCCCAGAGGAGGACTGTTCTTCTGTCAAGGTTATACGAGTAGCTGTGCTCCCCTGCTAGAACCTCCAAAAAGCTCTCAAAAGCAACCATAAACTTTTTGAGGGATGGGTAGGAATTGAGAGATGGGTAAATGATAGGATGCAGAATTTGTATTCTACACCTTCTTATACCTGAATGTTGAACAATGTGAATTTATTACATATTTTAAAAAACATTAAAGCAAACCCCACTCAGTCCCAAATTTCTACTCACCTATATCAAGCTACCACTTTAGGCACATGGCGGAGAAGAATGAAAGTAATTATATCCTCTACCTGTACCAATAAACACAAAGTATAAAAATCAAAAGAAAATCCCCAGGAAATATTTTCAAAGAATGTTTTGGTTTATAAAAAGATAAGTGAAATTCAATTTCACAGAGAACATATAATGTTTGGATTGCAAAACCTTTCTGCGTGATGATACATTGACACACAACATACAAAAATAGCTTGAAATACAAAAATACAGCTGTGATTCAGCAAATGGCATCAAATTTAGAACAATTTTATTATTTAACATAATACCAATGTATATACATTATCCTCCCAAATAAGAAACAATTTGATCCCAAAGTTTAAAATGTAGTTTCCAAAATGAATTCTTATTGTAAATTTGAAGAAAGAAAGAAAGCCCTGCAAATTACACAAACTTAATTTTGATCCTTGACTAATGCACCCTGTACCAATCACCTTTCTCATACGAAAATGTATATTATAAATAAAACTTTCAAAAAAGATCTTGGATGTTTTATTGCACATCATACAGAACGTTTACCACTATCTGAAAGGCTTTTAGCCCTTTGTTGTATTAGCTGTTTACAATATCTATCAAACTTGGGTGAAAACAATCCTCTGCAGATATTAGTATACCTAGGATCATATATGATGTTTACCAGAAACAGGAGCATCTACTCTTACTGGACTGCTTCTGTCACTTCTTCTAAAATAAGAATGACTTCTGTTTCCTACTGTTTAAAAATAATTACAAGAGATCTAAACAGATTAAAAGTCCTGTTCAAATGTCAGTTTTCTTTTTTTCAAACAGAAACCACATGTAGAGGGGTTTTACTTAGTCATATATTTCTACTCCTCCTAGGACCAGCCTTTCTTTAAGCATACATTGTTAAAGATCATACTACAGGGTTCCTAAGAATGCTGTCCATCATTAACAGTTACTGTTTTGGTCTCAACATTTTCAAACCTTCTTAGCGGTTGCTAAACCAGCACAAACCAGCCAGAATGGAATGGCCTTAAAAACAAAAAAGTTTCCCTAGTAAGTTTTCATATCATCTAGCACAGTGCCTAGCACATAGTAGGCATTGAATAAATATTTGATGAATGAATGTACTATCTTTTAAGACCATTTCCTACATTTATATGTATTAATGATTTATGAGTAATATGTTGACTTAGGGTACACAGATCTACATGATGACTAAACAAGGAACACATATGACATGAAAATAGACACTGTTAGTTTCTACAATCCTGCTCCAGGACAGAACATGTATTTGAAAGGTTAAAACTATTCCAATAATAAAAATTGATTAGTCAAATATTTTTATTTCACCAAAGGACCCTAACAGCCTTTGGCAATTCCCAAACATACCATGAACCCCAAACAAAACAAAACCAAATTGCACTATTACAAAGAAACAAGTCCATGAAAGTAGAGAGGAGGTGCTAGTTAGGGGACAGCAACTTCAAGGAGACGGTTGTTTTTTCGTTTGCATGTTGGGACACTCCCATTTTTCTGGTTGCCCTGAATAAACTTCACACACACTTTGTCTTGTCTGAACTGTACCAGAAACCTAGGAGAAAAGAATAAAGCAAATCAAAGTATGCACAAAATAGCTAGTGATTACAGTAACACTAGCTTTTGCATTTTAATGGATATTGATCTTGACAAGTACACGCTGAGCATCTCTAACCTATTCCCAAAATCCAAAATTTTTTGAGCACCAACATGAAGCTCAAACGATATGCTTGCTGGAGCCTTTTGGATTTCAGATTTTTGGATTGATGCTGAATCGGTTAAGTATAATGCAAATATAGTCATGTGCTGCATAAACATTTTGATCAATTATGGACCTCACATACAATGGTGTCTCATGAGATCATAATGGAGCTGAAAAATTCCTATCACCTATTGGGACACTGCAGCTATCTCAATGTCGTAGAATAACATACTACTCACATGTTTGTGGTGATGCCAAATGTAAACAAACATCCTTTGCTGCCAATTACATAAAAATATAGCATATACAATTATGTACAGTATATAACTCTTGACAATGATGCTACTGGTTTATGTATATACTATACTTTTGTCATTTTGTAGTATACTCCTTCTACTTATTTAAAAAAAAGTTAACCATAAAACAGGCTCAGACAGGTCCTCCAGGAGCTATTCCAGACATTGTTATCACAGCAGATGACACCTCCATATGTGGTACTGCTCCTAAGACCTTCCAGCGGGACAACATACAGAGGTGGACGACAGTGATTGTGTTGATCCCAACCCTGTGTAGGCCTAGGCTAATGTGTGCGTGTGTCTGTGTCTTAGTTTTTAACAAAAAAGTAAAAAATAAAAAAATTTTTTTAAAAAAGAAAAAGATTATAGAGTAAGGATATAAAGAAAGAAAATATTTTTGTACAGCTGTACAATGTGTTTGTGTTTTAAGTGTTATTATAATACAAAAGAGTCAAAAAGTTCAAAAAATTAAAAAGTTTATAAAGTTAAAAAGTTACAGTGAGCTAAAGTTAATTTATCATTGAAGAAAGAAAAATATTTTCATTACAAATTTAGTGTAGCCTAAGTGTCCAGTGTTTATAAAGTCTACAGTAGTGTACAATAATGTCGTAGGCCTTCACACTCACTCACAGACTCATACAGAGCAACTTACAGTTCTGCAAGCTCTATTCATGGTGAGTGTTCCAGACAGGTGTATGTACCATTTTTAATCTTGGATACTATATTTTTACTGTACCTTTTCTATGTTTAGATACATAAATACTTGACCACTGTGTTACAACTGCCCACAGTACAGCAACATGCTGTATAGGTTTGTAGCCTAGGAGCAGTAGGCTATACCATATAGCCTATTGTATACCATATACCTTATACCATATACCCTATAGGGTATACCATCTAGATTTATGTAAGTACAATTCTATGATGTTCACAAAATGATGAAACTGCCTAATGACATATTTCTCAGAACACATCCCTGTCATTAAATGATTTGTGACTATATTCCAAAATCTGAAAAAAAAACCAAAATCTGAAACACTTCCGGTCCCAAGCATTCCAAATAAGGGGGAATCAATCTGTATCACCCCTTCCTGTTAGCACTTCTTACACTGAATTATACCACTGCATTTTATTTCTTGTAGCTATCAATTAGCCCTAAGTAAACGGAAGTCCATTAACTCTTCATATTCCAATAAGGTAAGAAAAGCTAAAAATAGTTATTTCCATGTTTCAAATGAGAAGACCAACATGTTATATTCCCATTTTTCTCCATTTTTGCATGGCAAAAATATAAATTGGGGTGAGATCCTATTTCACTATCAACAAATTGAGAAAATAAAGAATTTCAGAAAAGAAGGTGTCTGGAGACCTTCTAGACTATGGTTTCTAAACACTGGTTACTCACACTTCCTACGTAATTTTTGTCACATCTGCACAACACGCTAATATTTATTTCTATCCTAAATAAATATAGTTCAAAATCATAGTGAACTACAGAATAATAAGGATAAAATCATGAGTTTGATCTTCCATGTATATTTTTAATACCCATTAAAATATTTATATAAAATTAAAAATTTTTAAAAATCTACCTAAAACTGTATCTTATCCCACCAATGGTACATGATACATTGAGGAAAACCATATTTTAGTCCAAATCTTTGCTTTCACAGACCAGGAGGGGCCAAGTGACTGTCCACAGATCATTCTTTGACCTTCCGCACGCTGGTGCTGTGAGGGGCACCAGCTGTACACGAGGAGATCCCCGCCCTGAAGGACAGCGTCACTGGGTGGGCACGAAAGCTGCATGGGTTGGGCAGAAACCAGGTCCTCCCATCTCAAGACTGGTGATCTTTTCTCTGTGGCTGCCATAATCGGCATAATGCTACGATATTTTCCATATGTTTCTCGGGAAACAGTTTCCTGAGTTAATGGCACATTATTAAGTGAGTCAACCTAACTACCACCGGCTGATCACTTGCTCAGCTGACATCCGTGGCAACAGCAAGGATCTAAACAGCTCTGCTCTGTATATGTCAGTTTCAGTTTCAAGGTCTAAAGAGGCCACCTTTTACAAATGTTATCTACTGTGGTGAAACACAACACATAAACTAATTCATGAGTTGTTTTATAAGGATAGTACTTCTGAGCTATTCAATGGGTTGCTTCTTTTCAACTCAAAAGTACTGGGGAAAAAACAAAACAAAAAGCAACTATAGTTCCAGATTAGCCTATCTGAGATATGTCTCTGGCACGCATACTTATATCTATGTGCCTCAAAGAAAGAAACATCTTTCAAGTTTAACACAAATTCACACAATTAAAAAATACTCTTAAATTTTAATTTTCAAAGACATTTGTAGTGTAATAAATGTATAGTAACTTCTTTCTCCAATAACTTTAGCATCCATTAATTATCTCCATGTTTACAAATCATGATCAAGATTCATGCTAGAAACAATAGTTAAAATGTACTGAGTGTTTACCATGTACACACCGTTCTTGGCCATTTACACATATTATTAGCTCAGCTTTAAGACAATCCTAAGAGGTAAGTACTCTTATTTATCTCTATTATTTATCATTATTATTTCACAGAAAGAGAACTGAAAATCATCCCCCAGCAAATAATAACATAGATGTATTACTTCATGGCATTAATACCAGTTAGAATTTCAAAGTAAAAGGAACATAGATTAGATGTTTGGATTTAAATTATTCAGAAAAACAATTGCATAACTTACATGATATATATGTGTGCATGAGTACATGTATATATACATGTGTATATACATATATTTAAAATGTTTAATAGGACAAAGTCACTTTATGAATATGTTCTGAGAAATGCATCGTTAGGCAATTTCATCACTGTGCGAACATCATGGAGGGAACTTACACAAACATGGATGGCGCAGCCTACTACACACCTAGGCTATGTGGTATAGCCTATTACTCCTAGCCTACAAACCTATGCAGTATGTGATTGTACTTTATACTGTAGGTATTGTAACACAAGGGTATTTGTGTATCTGAACAAATTAAAACATAGACAAGGTACAGTACAAATATGGTATAAAAGACTAAAAGATTGTACACCTGTACTATTGTACACACTATACTAGGGCACTTAGCTACGAATGGAGCTTGCAGGACTGGAAGTTGCTCTGTGTGAGGCCGTGAGTGAGTGGTGAGTGACTGTGAAGGCCAGTACACTATTATAGATTTTATAAACACTGCACTGTATACTTAGGCTATACTAAATTTATAAAAATATTTTTCTTTCTTCAATAATAAATTAACTTGAGCTCACTGTAACTTTTATACTTTATAATCTTTTTAATTTTTTAACTTTTTGACTTTTTTTGGGGTAACACTTAGCTTAAAACAAACACATTGTATAGCTGTACAAAAATATTTTCTTTCTTTATATTCTTACTCTATAAGCTTTTTTCTATTTTTAATTTTTTTTATGTTTTAAACTTTTTTGTTAAAAACTAAGACACAAACACACACACCTTAGCCTAGGCCTACACAGGGTCAGGACTGCCACTATCACTGTCTTCCACATCCAAAGCTTGTCCCACTGGATTATCTGCAGGGCCAATAACACGTATGGAGCTGTCATCTTCTGTGATAACATGCCTTCTTCTGAAATATCTCCTGAAGGACCGACCTGCCTGAGGCTGTTTTATAGTAACGTTTTTTATATATAGAAAGATTTTATATATAAAATGATGATTAAAAGTATAGTGTAGTAAATACATAAACCAGTAACATTATGGTCATCATTGTCAAGTATTATGTACTGTACATAATTACATGTGCTATACTTTTATATGATCAGCAACACAGTAGACTGTTTACACAGCATCACCACAAACATGTGAGTAGTTAATGCCTAGCACTATGACATTGTGACGGCTACAATGTCACTAGGTGATAGGAATTTATCAGCTCCATTATAATCAAATGGGACCATGTTATATACGTGGTCCATAGTTGACTTTATGCAGTGTATGACTATACTATACATCTTACAGGTTATCCTTAAATCTCAATCTATTTACAGATTGAACAGTTTGGAAGTTTACAGAGTGGAATTACAAGGCAGTTGAGTCTCTCAATAAATACAATTCTCACTTCCGCATGTGCAGATTAAAACTGCACTGAAGAATAAACAAAGCTTTGACTCTCTTCCCATGACATCCAGTTTATCCATAATGATTACAGAAACTGGGTTTGTTAGAGTAACTACTACTTCTGCAAAGGATACACCAAAGAGGGGTTTAGTCACCAAACTGCACACAGTTTTCAACACTGGTTCTACACAGCTGGCAATGGAATGGAGTGAAGCCACTCAGGGATGACATGCACAGGCACAGGCACCTCTGCCTAAGAGCTCCCTGGGGTTAAGGAACAGAAGCTGCTCTGGAAACTTCCCCGCCAGGCTTCCAGTGCCACCTGGGAAGGGACCATGGGTGCTACGCAAGGTTCCATCAGCTGTCTGATTGTTATGAGACCAATCGATAATTAGGAACTGGAGAAGGAAAAGTACTATAAGGCTACCAAATGTTTGTTTTCTTTACGTGGCCCACTGTAAATCTTCAGACAACTACATGTACTGCAGACTTATTTCATCCAGAGTATCGCAGGCCCTCTGTGACAGGGCGGGGTCCCTGCATTGTTTCCCAGACTGCGTGCCTCTGAGCACAGTGCTGACAGCCATCGGAGGGGTTCTGTGATTGACTATATTCGGGGAACACAGCACACACTATCCTCCCAAATACACCCCTCCCCCAGGGTCACAGTGGGCCATAAGATTTTAGAGGCTCTGAGAAGTGCTATAGTAAAGATTTGAAATTTCCACCAGAGAACATTTTTTTCACAGTGCATCGTTATCAATGTTCTGTTCTTAGAATATCAGTTTGGGATATGCTTAAAAGTAGCAATCCTTTCTGGCCTGGATTTTGGTGTGATTTCCTTTCCCTCTAAAGATGATCTTATTACTAATGTAGTGGGCCAACTATGAGGCTGCTTCAACCACACACACACACACACACACACACCCACCCACCCACCCCGAGGAGCTTCTGTATCTGAAATACATATAATCTTCCCACGATGAGTGAGAATTAGCAGTCCCACCAAAGCCCATTATCTCAAATTAGGAAATACTTCAACTAAAGGGATTTTAAAGCTCTAACAGGCCCTAACATGTTAAAACCTTAATTAACTGAAACTCAACCAACCATTATCTTTTTTCCTAATAGTCTTTGTTTTATGAGAAAGGCCTCATTAACAAGAAGTTATTTAGCACAAATAGCAATTTTCAATGTAGAGTATACATAAAGCCCAGTCTCCCTACCCAATCTAAACAACATTCTTAGTGTTCAATGAGAATTTAAGATAAGCCTTTAGCACTGTAGACCCTAACACATCAAAGAGAGTTTGACTGACAAAGAGGCAAAAATGATTGTGAATTTATTTTAGAAAGACTTTTAGGGAAAGAGGAAACAGAATAGACTTTTTATAATTAGAAAATAAAATTATTTCCTGAGCAATCTGGCTATACAAATTTTTACCACCCAAGCTGAGAAGTATATAAACAGGTAGTAAACAATCTATTAAAAGGTAACTAATTAAGCATCAATTAATATAGTAACTCAAACTCATCCAGACAACTCACAGATAGATTCACTAAATGGGAGGATGCCCCCAACCTGTATGCAAATAATCAGCCTCTATAATCAGAACCTTAACAGGAAATTTAAAAAGCAAATTTCAAATTTCTGTCAGTCTAACAGAACCCCTGTCACTAATGAACCCTTGTCAATATGGAACGCTTATGAATAACTCTAGATATATGCATGTGTGTGAAAAGAAAAGGTCATCTCGAATCTAACCATCCAGAACACTAGAATGTCAGGTGTGGGAAGTCAGGGACTTGGTCAGTGGCATTCACTGTTCATTTATCACATAGACACAAACCTGGGACTTAACAACTACTTGTTGTATTACTGAACGAAATTGAAAATCTGAACTCAAACAATAAAACTGAAAGTGAAAAGGCACATTCAAAAAGTAATGAACATACTCATCGGAAATTTCAATATTGAGCTTCTGTTTGGTTTGGCTGAGAGTCGTGCGATACAGCTTGGTGGCCATCTCAATCAGGTGGTCACTGCTGAACAGAAAGTCCCCTTTACTTGCTGCTTCTGAGCCCTAAAAGGACAAACCAAGAGTCAGACTATTGTAATTAAAGACACCTTAGGAGGTCAACGTTCACAGGCGTGGCTAAGAACGTATTTACAGTCTCTCTAAAACCTCAGACACTAAAGTCCATTCTCCCGAAGTAAACAATAATGACAAGGGCAGTCTTTCTTCCAGCTTGCTCAGAGCACTTCATAAGGTCTCCTAACCCCTTGTTATCCAAAGCTGGTCGATGAAGCGGAAGCAGTACCTGTGTCGCCTGGGAGCTTGTTAGCAAAGTAGAATCTCAGGCCCTACAGCGGCCCCTCGGAACCTGAATCCCTGACAAGGTCCCCGGGTGATGCGATTATCCACTCAGGTTCACAGAGTGCTGACCTAACCTGTAACTCATTCTGGAGGAGCCAGTTGAAAAACTCCTCAGTGATTTGGTTAAGAAAACAAAAATAAAAAAAATAACAACAACACTTTCACTAAATATCCTAGGGCAGTGGCTCTAAACCTTAGCCGCACAAGGGAGCCACTTGGAGGAGACTGCAAAAAAATCTGATGCTTTTGCCCCATTCTGAGAAATTCTGATTTGACTGTACTAAAACCAAGGCCTGGGCATCAGCATTTTTAACGTTCCCAAGCTGTTAAAATGTGTAATTTTAACACATTGAGTTTGAGAATTACTATTCTAGGATTTGATATACTCCCTTTAAGTTAAGATCCACAGTGGGGAAAACAGGCTGAGTGAAGCTTTTAAGATTTTTCTAAGTTTACAGTCAGCCAGAAAGTGGCACTATTAGCTAGACACATATACCTATATGTGATTAATATTTCCTAACATTGGCTTCATTCAGTGACTGTTATGTGACAGGCACTGTCCATACAGTATCTTAATTAATCCTATGACAATGCTAGGAAGTAGGTACTATTATTATCCCCATTTTAAAGATACGCACACAAAAGTTAAATGGCTTGGCACATGTCATTATAAAGTTAGTGAGACCAATTCCAGAGCCTACACTTAACCACTTCATTCAAGTCAGGAGGTCCCAGTTAAGCTAAAGGCAATCAACATCAAAAAATTTTTAGATCAAAACTATTAGTCTGTTATTTTATTGTAGTTGTATCCTTTAATACAAATCCCAAAATTAAAGATGAACAAGAAGACATTTACTAAGTTGATACAAAGAAGAAACAACAGGAATAATTATAATTTAAAACATCTTAATATTTCTATGTATTAGTCTCAAAAAGTCAAGTGAAAAGTGATTAAGTTCATTCAACTATTGAAAAAGCAAGCCTGAGATTTTACATAGGGGTGAATACAGCCAAAATTTGTAAATCAGTGAGGAGGAAATATAGACATCAGGCAATAGGATTAGTCAGACGTGGAAACTTTAAAATCGGTGCCCAAGAGGTTGGACAAATGCAAAAATCTTTTAGTCAAGTCATTAGTTGAAACTTTACCTCTTTGAGGTGCACAGCAAAGAAGCCATCATTCTGCGAGCTCATTGACACCTTGGTCACATCCACCAAGGGAACCTCAGACTTGATTTGTCCAGACTTTTGATCAGCAAGAAGGAGATTATTATTTGTTAAGAGGAAAATCCGGGATGTACTCTAAAACAAAGCAAAAAGGATAGAAACCAATGATCAAAAATATCCAAAAATGATTCATGAATTTAAAGCATCCTTTATATGCAGAAATGCACATTTTATAATAATACCTTTCAATAAGCATACCTATGTAAACCAAGAACACACTAAAAAACATAGATAATATATTTTCATTTATAAAAATTTCAGAGAACATGCCAATTTCCACCTAAGCTTAAAGGTAAGGGGAAATAGCCCCCCTCACCGTTACCTCTACCAGGAATATGAAATGCAAATTTTAAGATTCAGAAAACTGAGGATTACTGTCCCAATTAATAAATACTCAACAGTCTTCCAGGTTAGCATTTTTACCTTCCCATTAGCACGGTTAATTTTGTTCACGACTTCAGCAATGATGATCTTTTCTTCAATGGCATCTTTGAGTTTCTTATACTTGGGGTTCTTGTTGATTTCCAGGTAAGCCCCTTGGAATGGCTGCCCAACGCTAAAGGGAAAAATTTTGCACATTAGAAACCATTTCAAATGGAAGTACTACTGGGAGAGGGAAACAGGTCAGCTGATTCTAAGGAGTAGCTAACAACTTCATAAAAAGTTATTTCAATTTATTTTATATATTACACTTTTACCTGTTCTAAATATAAGTTGGAAATGAAACCATAAACCTATTTTAAATGCATTGTTGATGTGATCATGGCATTTGGTAGGTAGGACTTTGATAACGATCTTATCACACAGAACAATCAGAATAGAAATCACTCACCAGAACAAAAGCTAAGACTCAAATGCATAGCCTCACATGAAAGAAAAGGCAATCTCTTCTAATCTGTTAATATACAGCTAACAGCTGCCCACAAAGGATTTACTACCGCCTTCGAACAATATGTGGCAATGTAAAAAAGAGCTGAAATCATTACCATCACCTGCTCCAAAGAAAAATTTCATTTTCTTGCAGAGAATAGGAAAATCAGTAGGTTTTCTGGGAAAGAATGGATCCAGGGCAATCACATGTAACCCCAGTTCTAAATAGGCAATATAGCTGGTCCCCAACTTACGATGGTTCACCTTATGATTTTCAACTTTACAATGGTGCCCATACAACCACAATGTTTTTTACTTTCAGTATTCAATAAACTATGTGAGATATTCGACACTTTGTTATAAAATAGGCTTTGTGTTAGATGATTTTGCCCAACTGTAGGCTAAGTGTTCTGAGCATGTTTAAGGTAGGCTAGGGTAGGTCAGGTGTATCAAATGTATTTTCAATTTATGATATTTTCAACTTTGATGAATTTACCAGGGTATAACCAGGGGTCCTCAGATTTTTAAACAGGGGGCCAGTTCACTGTCCCTCAGACCGTTCGAGGGCTGTGGGAGAGTGCAGTGCACATTCCACACATGCCCACTCTGGGCCTGGGATGAGTTGGCTGCTAAGCAGGACAGGCAGCGGTGGCAAAAACACGTGGCAGGCCGGATAAATGTCCTTAGCGGGCTGCATGTAGCCTGTGGGCCGCAGTTTGAGGACCCCTGGACCCCATGAGAAGTCAAGGAGCATCTGTATACCACAGGGGAATCAAGCCTCCTCCTAAGATATGCCTCTAGAGAGACAGAAGTAACCGCAGCAAACATTCAGAATCAGAGCAGTTTTTTCCCCAAAAAAATTCTTGCAAAAGGCCTGTGTCCGTATCATTCAGATGCTGATTTCCCTAAATGCTCAGTAGGGGGACTCTCTTAGGACAGCCTTAAAGACACCAAGAAAAAAACTGCTGCTTCAAGCAATCTACAAGCTTTATTTTGAGCTACAAAGATCTGGCAATTTGCAAATATGACTTTAAATGCTTGTGTTGTGGGTGGAGGATTAGGGAAGAAAAATCCACGTAGGTGGTCAATGTTTCACAGCTCCCAGGATGTAAAAGGCCGACTGACTCCCATAAGAGCTGCCGCTTCCCAGAGTGGTGGGAGGGTAAATTATTCCACCTCCCTCGCTGCTGTGGGGTGAGTGTGGACACCATCTCTGAAAACTGATGAAACTGCCCAAAAAGGACTTGGCCTGAAGTTAACTTTTAAAAATTCATATTCAAATGTATTTTAAATAATAAAAAATGCTAACAGCCTTTTGTTTCTTCCAAAATGTATTTTCCAGCCTGCAGTTTCTGAAGAGTCATGTGCAGGGAATGTTCATTAAGAAGGTTACTAATTTTAAAATGTATAAAGAAAAAGTTCAATAAAATTAGTTGCTGAAGCAAGCATATAGACAATTTTCCTGTTTGAATGTGCTTTATGTAATAGGCATTTTGGACAACTTTAGACCTAGCTACTATTTGCCTTAAGGGAATATATACATCACCTCAAGCAGTCAAATCAGCCAACCAAGGAAGCTGTGCAATTTAAAGTACTTAAACCCAAATGGCCTGGCAACTTACGTTCATTTAATCCTTTAAAAGAGAGCTCTTTCAAATGTGTATGAAGATACAGAGAATGTAAATATTACATATGTAATAAATGTGAATATACTTAGCACATAATACATTTCTGTTTCTAGGCCATTCTTTGGGAGAAGCTAAAAGTTGTTATAGATTTGGCTTAAAATTGTACAATCTACTTTTTATAATAAAATAAAAAATAAATTAATTAAAAAAATAAAAATTTATAAATATTGAATGAAAAGGGACAGAAATCCTGCGGGGACATGATGAATGTAGGAGACGTAAGAAAGCTCAGGTAAGTAGTCTTTACACCAAGGACTTCGCTTGTTCAACTTGTGACTGGTGTTCCTTCTCGTTCTGACTACACGGTGTTTACAACAGAGGAGCTGAACTTGCTGCACAGGCCTCTGAAGTCATGTCCAGTGAGTTAGCAGACCAAAGGGCACCATGGACCAGGGCTTAAGCAACACTCAAAAGGTGCTCTACTGGCTCACTCTTTCATTTACCTTACAGATGAACTTCTGACCTGGCTTGTTAAGGCACGAAGACTAGAATGGTAATTAGAGTATATTGCCCACAGAAATTTGGCTCGTCTTTGAAAACTATGAAAAACTAACAGGAATTTACAATGCAAATTTATCTTAATAGCCTATACAATTTTTATTTTAAATGACTTCTAATTATTTAATAAAGTGTTCAAGCTAATGCCAATGAAGTAAAACCAACAACCGTAACCTCATTTCATTAAAGTATGCTAAGGAAGCCATCGCTCGAATGTGTTGCATGTATTCAGATCCAGCTAATTATACTATAAAATGATTCACAAAGTCACTCATTTAAGATTGAAATCAAACTCCACTAGAAAAGGCCTATAAATATATTTGAGAAACTTTTAAATTACTGACTTTTAGAGCTAAAGCAAAGACATCATACCTGGATGGGTATAAAGCCTTCTTGTCTTTGAAGAGTTCACTGGCTTCTAGTTTCTCTTCATAAATAAGTTTCTGCTGGTCTGTGAATTGGTCCCTGTATTTTTTACACTGTGTGATATGAGAAGAACAAAACAAAACATTACTTATATAAATAAATCATTACTCATTCTTAAATCTGCTAAGCCAAATTTAACAGTAATGAGGATAAGACTGAAAGTGTACAAAATATTCACTTAAAAGGCCAAAAACTTTATTCCTTTGTTGGTTTTAAAAAGTTCATCTCAGAAAATGTCATAAAGACTATATTTACATTGCAGAATTTGGGATGCTTCTTACCAGGGCCTAGCTGGCCTGGGCCCTGCAAGGAGCACTACTGTCTTCCTCCTACTGTGATGTCAGTCCCTGCAGATCACCTAGTCCTGAGGGTGTCACTCTTCTAGAGAGACTCACAGTAAAAATCACTGTACATCACAAGCCAGTGCACACATTTCCACACACACACAGACAATTTATATAAAACCTTCTTGAAACAATACTTTTCCTTTCTACATGTTGTACACTCTGCTGTTTTCTATTCTATTTCATTTAAAAATGCTGGTAGTGATCTACTAAGCTGATTTCATGACTCACAAATATACTATGACCTATAGTTTGAAAACCACCGCTCCAAATCCCACCCCCCACTACCATTTTACAATGTGGACATGGAATCTTAGAAATCCTACTTTGCTGTGATTCTGAGGCTGTCATGAGAAGAGACAGGGGTGGCCAGAGGAGCAGGGCCAGGTTTTTTATTAATAGATAAGCAGTCTAAGAAATTCAGTTACCGGTGGGGCTGAGCACCACCGAAATAACTGCACAAGAAATGTTAGCGTTGCTACTGACCCTTCCCACGGAAAGGCCCCTCCAGGAGTAAACAGCCCTCTCATCCCCACCCCCAATCCAAGGGAGATATGGGGGAGACTGTGGAGCCAGGGAGGGCAGAGGCAGCACAGACCCCCGGCATCAGCAGCTCGCCGTCGTTATTTCTGAAAATAGTTTCTGTGTCAGACTCAAAAGGGCAGACAAACAATTGAGAGGTTGGTGAATCTGGCCAAATTGGCTCGGAGTTACGGGACAAAACCCAGAATCCAGTTCCATATGTTGTGCTGGTATCACTCATCGCACTAATTAGCGATAATGTCACTCCACACATATGTGATTTGGATACACAAAGAACAAGCCTACACTGCTGGGCAGGAAAGAGCTTCCTGGAAGATGTATCTACTGATCATTCATTTACTAAATACCAGCCCTTCCATCTAACGGTTTTATTACATCTGATAACCATACATATTTAGCATTTCGCATAACAGCTAAGTTATTGAATATAGTCACCAACTATCCCACATGCCCCATGCTGGGCAGCGTTTCCCTATAAAATAAAAAGAGCTAAAATAAAAGCAGTATAAAATGAATTGTCAGCTTCCCTTTACTTCAGGTAGAAGAATTTTTAATGTCCTTTAAGGCCTTTTTCCCAGCCCATCAAAGTGTTTGAGTGTTCACGTGTATATCTGATGAGTATGTGTTCAATGAATCTGACAAAGTAAACTCTTACAATTGGTAGAATTTCTTTATGTCACTTGATGGCATTCAAATTCTGTGATTTCTATCTCCTATAGTATTCCTTCTGATGAAGAACAAACAAACAAAAAGTGAACTATGTGAAAGCCACAGGAACCAGAATGGAAAGACAAAGTGGGCATGTGCTTTCCTTTCCAACTAGGCCGCACGGCTGCTGTGGGACTTCTCACAGAAAGTCAAGTATGGTGTGTGGTTCAAAATTACCAAAGTTCTCAAGTAATTCTCTTCAAGGCAAAGCAAGAATGTGTTCAAAATTTGATTTTACGTAAGAGTTCTCAAACACTCAAAATATATAAGAAGTCTCTGAAAAAAAAAATAACATGACTTTTTTTTTTTTTACCCTCCACAAGTGGAAAATCCTTTTTAGTTCCTTGTGAGTAGAATCCAAGAATAGATAAGGTCTTGATGGCCAATTCTTGTCTATTGGAGATAAGGAAGGCATCTTATTTTTCATTTCTAAGAAGTATTTTTGCACCTGTGTTGGATTTGACAGAAAATATAAGAAAATGAGGAAAATATACCAGAAAAAACATTGTTTTATATACACTATGATCAATCTTTAATGGAATTTATCAGGTTTTATTCCATAAAATTTTCTTTTTTTTTTCCTTCTTCCCTGTAGAGACAGGATCTGGCTATGTTGCTCAGGCTGGTCTTTAACTCCTGGCCTCAACTGATCCTCTTGTCTTGGCCTCCCACAGCACTATAATTATAGGCATGAGCCACCATGCCAGGCCAAGTCCATAAAACTTTATGACTGATCTAGGAAGTCTCTATTCCACTCTTTCATACTGGGAAATATGAGCTCCGCCAAATGGTTAAAAGAAGAATACCAACACTAACACTCATATTAACACTAATACTAATATCAGCTAATACTATAGAGCTGTACTATCTAAAAGGTAGCCACTAGCCACATGGCCTATTTATATTTAAATTTTAAATAAATAAAATTAAATAAAAAATCCAGTCACATGGGTTACATTTCAAGTGCTCAATAACCACATGAGCTAGTGACTGCTCTATTGTTATAGAACATTTTTGTCACTGCAGAAAGTTCCATCGGACTGGGTTGCTTGAGAGTGCTTAATATGTGCCAGTGAAAAAGCTTTATATCATCACTCCATTTTAAAACTCACACCAATCAGCTCTATGAGGTTGGTGCTATTATTATTCCCATTTTACAGATGAAAAACGAGGCTCACAGAAGTAACTTGCTCAAGTCACAAATCTATAAGTGGCAGTGCAGGCTGACGCCAGAGTTTGCAGTCTGTTCACCACCACATATACTTCTCTGGAGACAGAGAACTCCAAAATCCACTCTAGCAGTGTGGCACAGCCTTTCTCTCTTTCACCCTCCCCATTAACTTGGTTGCTAGTCTTGCTCTGCTGATGGCCCATGGCAGCAAGTTTAATAGCACAAGCCCCTGGCCTGCTTGGGTTCACTTTCCCCAAAGTTCTCTCTGTCAAATAAAGAAAACATTTTATTAATCATGTATGGGCCAACAACAACTCTTTCTGACACAATTCTACCTGAATTTGGGGGGAGAGGATAAAAAAAGATAACTAACTCTTAGTGTCATGGTTATGATTTAATCATTGCCTAAAGAAGTCAGTTTTGTCAATTAAAGAAAGGCACATTGTGTTGAGGTGGTGCTATTAAGTAGGTAATTTAATAATGCTAATTAACCATACACAGAAAATATTAACTTACAATTCTCTGAAGTGTAAACTCATAGATTTTCTTTCCAGCATTGGCTCGGAAGAATTTCCTGTACTCCCTACGCACCTTTAGAAAGAAGAGGCAGATTATCATGGTTAACGTGTGGTGGGCGCCTGTCCATAATGATACATCTCTCTCAAAAATGAAAATGAAAATGTGTAGGACAAATAAATATACAAGTGTTCTTTCCAGATTTAGTAATATAATGGAAGCACATTCAGACAGTGGTTCTTAAGTCAGAGAGAAAGAAATTGAGGAACGTAAAATGAGAGTACCAGAATGAATTGATGTTTTAAATCCTCTTAGCAGTTTTCGAAGAACTTCATGATTTGACAAGAAACATTTTAAAGGCACAGCTGCAAACTCATCACAAATTAAAATACATTTCAGAAAATAATATATAAGGTAATTTCAGATTGCTTTTTAAAAGCAAAAAAAAAAAAAAAAAGTCTGAAGAACTGTACTGCAGTTTGCAAAAGCCTTGCATATGAAGACAGGACTTTAGCACCACACATTGAGAACTGAATGTGGCTACGAATAAGAATTTTAAAAGAAGCTTTTAAACTATCATTATCTTCTATTCAACTGCATTAATTTTTCTCTCTCAACTCTACTCCCACCAAACTTCATACTAAATGCTATCACAGAACTTAAAACATCATAGTTTTACTTCACATATTTTTTCCTTGCTACGTTGTCATATTTAGTTCATATACGAATAATGTTTAACCAATAGCAGTAATTAAATGAAGTTTTGCTGAATGAATGACACAGTAACATTCTGAAATTGATGGAAAAATATTTTAAATATTTATCACCATCCCAGTACAAATGGACTGAATTTAGCAGAATTTAGCAAAATATTAGCCTATTAGAATAATTCAGACGTCATCTTTTTCTTTTATCGCCAGTTTTCTGGGTTTAACTGCATATACTCAAAATATTTCTATATTAGGGGTTGAAAGGTAACAACCTATTACCCAAATTCAGCCTGTAGGTAAATGTTTTATACGTATATTTTTAAGGTAAGAACTTAATAGTTGCTCCACCGACCAGCTCTTCTCTCCCTCCCTTGGGCCTCCCTATTCCCTGAGGCACAACACTGAAATTAGGCCAGTTAATAACCCTATAATGACTTCTTGGCATTCAAATGAAACAGTCACATGTCTTTTACTTTACATCAAAAGCTAGAAATGATTAAGCTTCGTGTGGAAGGGATGACAAAAGCCGGATAGGCCAAATGCTAGGCCTCTTGCCTCAAACAGTTAGCCAAGTTGTGAATGCAAGGGAAAAGTTCTTGAAGGAAACTCAAAGTGCTACTCCAGTGAACACATGAAAGCTTAGAAAGTAAAACAGCCTTATTGTTGATATGGAGAAAGTTTAAGTGGTCTGGACAGAAGATCAAACCAGCCACAACAGTCCCTTAAGCCAAAGCCTAACCCAGAGCAAGCTCTACCTCTCTTCAATGCTATGAAGGCTGAGAGAGGTGAGGAAGCTGCAGCAGAAAAGTCTAAAGCTAGCACAGGTTGGTTCATGAGGTCTAAGGAAAGAAACCATCCCCATAAATAAAACTGCAAGGTAAAGCAGCAAGTAATGCAGAGGCTATAGCAAGTTATCCAGAAGATCTAGCTAAGATCATTGATGAAGGTAGCTACATTAAACCACAGATTTCCAATGTAGATGGAACAGCCTTCTATTGGAAGAATATGCCATCTTGGACTTTAATAGCTAGAGAGGAGAAGTCAATGCCTGCCTACCTTCAAAGCTTCAAAGGACAGGCCAACTCCATTGTTAGAGGCTAATGCCGCTGATAACTTTAAGTTGAAGCCAATGCTTATTTACCATTCTAAAAATCCCAAGGCCCTTAAGCATTATGCTAAGTCTACTCTGCCTGGGCCTCTGTGAAGGGAACAACAAAGCCTAGTAACAGCACATCTGTTTACAGCATGATTTACCAACTATTTTTAGCCCATTTATGTTAAGACCTACTGCTCAGAAAAAAAGATTTTTTTCAAAACATTACTGCTCATGGACAATGCAATCTAGTCACCCAAGAGTTCTGATGGAGATGTAAAAGAAGCTTAACAATTGTTTTCAGGCCTGCTAACACATCTATTTTGCAGCCCATGGGTCAAGGAGTAATTTTGACTTTGAAGTCTTATTATTTAAGAAATACATTTTGTAAGGCTATAGCTGCCATAGACAGTGATTTCTCTGATAGATCTGGGCAAAGTAAATTGATAACTTTCTGGAAAGGATTCACCATTCTAGATGCCATTAACAACATAAGTGATTCATGGAAGGAGGTCAACCTGGCAACATGAATAGAAGTTTGGAAGACGTTGATTCCAACCCTCAGGGATAACTGAGGCGCTCCAGACTTCAGTGGAGAAAGTAACTGCAGATGTGGTAGAAATAGCAAGAGAACTAGAATTAGAAGTGGAGCCTAAAGATGTGACTGAATTGCTGCAGTTTCATGACAAAACTTGAATGGATGAAGAGCTGCTTCTTACAGATGAGCAAAGTGGTTTCTACTCCTGGTCAAGATGCTGTGAACATTGTTGAAATGACAACAAAGGATTTAGAATACTCCATAAACTTAGTAGATAATGCAGGAGCAGGGTTTTAGAGGATTGATTTTAATTTTGAAAAAAGTTCTACTGTGGGTAAAATGCTGTCAAAGAGCATCACACGCTACAGAGAAATCTTTAGTGAAAGGAAGAGTCAATCAATGTGGCAAACCTCATCGTCTTATTTTAAGAAATTGCCACAGCCACCTCAACTTTCAGCAACCACCACCCTGATCAATCAGCAGAAATCAACACAGAGGCAAGACCCTCCACCAGCAAAAAGATTACAACTAGCTGAAGGCTCAGAAGATCGCTAGCATATTTTTTAGCAATAAAGTATTTTTTCACTAAGTATGTACATTGGCTTTTTAGACATAAAGCTACTGCACACTTAATAAACTATAGTATAGTGTAAACCTAACTTTTAGATGCACTGGGAAACCAAAAAATCTGTGTGACTCACTTTATTGCGATATTTGCTTCACTGCAATGGTCTGGAACTGAACCTGCAATACCTCTGATGTATGCATGCATCCATATTCTAGTGACAGTTTATCATTTTTCTTCTAGCTACAGAGTTGTTAGTCACAAACATTTTGAATCTCAAACTGATAAAGTTAGAAGGGACAAGGAGAAGAAAAATGCTACCTGTTAATTGGCTCCTGAAATTATAACAGCATAATAGCAGACAAGTTAAAATAAAGTTACATGAGACCATGTCCTCAAAAGTAGACTCAAAGTCCTAACTATATTTAGTTGAGCCTCATTATAACTGAACTCATAGCTACATGTTTTTTGATACACCTTATGACAGGTCTCATTTCTTCTGAATACAACTACATAAGATAAGAGTCCAGCCCAATGACAATAGGTTGACATACACGATGGTGCCCTTCATGGGCACCGGGAGTTCTAAAGAGTCCACTGCACTTTGTAATCATTTCTGTAAAAAAAAATCAAATCATTTCAAAGGGCAAAACTATCACTCATATTAATATAATTCATATAATTCTCTTTTGGGAAAAACAAATATAAAATTATTATATTTTTGGACTTCAAATGAGTTGAATCTTATTTCATAACAATAATAACGGCGACAAATAATGCTGTTTTCTTGGAAAATGGGGAAAAAGTTATGTCTAGAGTAAGCCCAATTAACTTCTGCTAAAATAACACTTACCTACAAACTAAATTTGCTTTGTAGATTGCTAGAGCACATCCCTAATGTCAAAACATTTTGAAATCATATGCAGTTAAATCCAGAAAACTGTAGATAAACACATTACTGATGGAAATTATTATAGAGAGTAAAAATCCTGACTCGATGTTGTTTTTTCCTTTCTTTTATGAAAATCAGAACGCAAGTTAGAAGATGTGGATAAAATGGGAAAATGCTTAGTTTTGTTCGGCTTTTTAAAAAACAGTTACAGAACTTGTTAAGAATTCTTCAGATAGAACATCTGTTAAAATTCATATTTAAGTTACTTCTTAATTATTTCAAATATTACTTGATGAACAGTCAGTATAATCAAAAAGGATAATTTACTAAAAGTTTATAGGTTGAACTTGAAGGAAAAAATGTACATTGTTCAAAGCAGAATTCGGGGATATTTCTAATAGTTGTTCAGATTCAGAAGCAATGATTTTTCAGATAATATTCAAATATTTAGAATGAGATTAAATGTCATAGGATTAAAAATAATAATGAGGACTAGTGTAAAAAAAGGGACCTAATTATCACCAAAAGGCAATAAGGATGGCTCCCTATAGTGATTAGTTATTGAATATTTCAGGAAGATCAAATCTTTATATTGTCTGAAGATTTTTCAGAGCTCAGAGTCTTATCCTAAAGGTTTCTAGAGCTCAGAGTCATATTTACTTATATGTACTTCTGTACACATAAGTGTATCCTACTCTAGTAAATACTACTTTGAAATATGCCCTGCTCTAATCACAAGGCATTTGAATTTAAAGTTCTCTTTAACCCGAATGATCCATTGATCTGCCTATGGTCTCATTCATTATAATCCATACGTTTATTGATGCAAACTCCTTTGGTTTTTATGCTGAGCAATTAGAATCACGTTGCTCTGAAGAAAGCTCTACTCCAGCCAGCCATTATTGCAGGAGAATAGGCAGATAAAAGAAAACAAAAGCATCCCCAGGCTGGCCCCTGTGAGTATAGGTCAGCTTCTAGCTCAACTACTGTTACTCTGTCTCATAGATTAGAAAAAAAACAAAAAAACTTTATACTCATAAAGATAACAGAAAATAAAATTTGGACAACAAAGTATCTTGGATAAAGTGTGTCATATTATTATTACTTTAAAGCTATTATTTAAAGAAACAGAAATCACAATAACATCATCAGAACAAATAATAGTGCACAGGTTTCTTCTCAAAAAGAAACAAAATCAGGCAAGATGACATTCTACGTGTGCAGACCATCAGCAAGCATAATCAATAGTTTTCTCGGGGTTAGTAAGTGCTAGGCTTTATGGATTTCACTCTGGACAGAAAGAAGTGGTTGAGGAAGTACCTTCAGTCCAAGCCAGTAAGCCCAAATGACAGCAACTGCATGCTTACGCCTAGCCTCCTCCTTCAAGCGTTTCAATTCCCTTCGAGCCTAGAATGTTTTAGATAGTAAATAAAAGAGACAGCCCAATGCAGACAGCACACCAAACAGAAGAGCCAATTTACGAATAAGGATTCCAGAATGACAGAAGAACAGTGCATAACCATTTATACCCAAGAACAGTGTCAGCTGGTGCAGCGCTTATATTTTCAGTGCATTGAGATTCTGTTCCAGAGGAGGGCAATCTGTGCGGTGTACCCAAGATAATCATCTCCTGCACCCTTGCTTCCATTCTTTTCCTTTCTTCTCCCCTGTTCTCTCTCTCCCTCTTTGCTCCCTTCTCCACCTCCTCTCCCTCCCTTATCAAACTTGGAACTCTGCAGGGCAGAACTAATGATTCCTCTGGACCTCCCTTTTCTGACAGCACATGGGGCTTAACAAGCCATGCACTCCTGTCTGAGTTCATTCATTTGGACGGATAAAAAGACAACTCTTGTGAACAACCATTTAGAAAACTGGAAGAAATAGGGTTTTCTGAAGTGCAAGCAAAAACCAAAACTAACAAAACTCAAAAATTATTTCCAGCTAAAAAATGGGAAGTAGTCATGTATAAAAATCTCAGTTTTAGCTAAGGCCCCAAACAGGGAAATAATACACTGAAGATTGAGGCGAGACAAAAAATAAAACATAACAACTTATGGGTTTAAAAATTACTCTCAGGGAAAAATTAATCTTAGGCATGTTATTTTAAAATACAAAAATAGGCATTAATTTTTCAACATATTATAGTGCTGAGAGTGGGAAATGAGCTCGCTCAATGGAGAGAGAAATCCCAGCAATAATTGTCTCAGAGTCCTTCTGCCTGTGGGAGGACTTTCCCCTCAGTTGACTAAAGGAACGAGTCTGTGCTTCACAAATTTTCAGGGAAACACAAATGAACAACTTTGGTCAACTTTTGGCAAATTAAGTTCTTTATGCAGGCAAATGTTGACTTTTGTCATTTTTTCTCGTTAAGTTAGGCTTACAATGTTGACAAGGTACACTTAAAAACACAGGACTCTGTTGATGTTTGTGTTTCTAACTGGAATACACATTTTTAGCAAAGATGACCTTTGATTTTCTAAGTAACGAAAACATCTAAAAATCTCGTCCCTTGGGGTATGTGAAATGTTCACAGAACCCACGGCTATGCCTGGGGATTAGTGAGAGTATTTCAGGAGGCCTTTGTTTCTGAAAACAAACAGCTGATGCTGAAATTCCTGCAATTCTTCAGTGGCAATTATAGCTAGCTTTGCATGAACATGGTTTTCTGTTAAATCACAGATGATAATTCTTTGCACATGTAATATTTTGCTTATAATAATCAATAGCTGCCACGGTGAGGCAAAAGAGCAATTTCATTAACAGATTAATTTTTTAAGGCATGTGTTAAAGGCATTTCCATTGTCAAAACATTGCAGAGAACTGACTCAAGCCCAAACCTTAATATTCCCACATGCCCTCTCCCCAATATCCCTAAATAACTGCTGGCATGCATCAGTGGGGGGTGAGGTGGGAGAAACTAAGCATGCATATCACTTAAGAATTTTTTTAAAAAGACCAACTACACTAGTGCCTTATTAGTAAGCAATTAGTTTTTTTGGCCCACACATGCCTAAGCTTCCTATGCATACTACTGATACTGACATCTCCAGGTTTATTCAATGTGGCTGCTAGGCCATGCACCAGTGTGAGCCACTGTTCACAATAGGCACCCACCCCCTAATATGCTAGAGATAAAGACTGATCATGGCAGAATTCCAAGACGGAGTGTTGGGATGTGTGCGTGAAGTACCTTAGATCCAAGCCAGTAAGCCCAAATAACTGCAATAGCATGTTTATTCCTAGCCTCCTCCTTCAGCCGTCTCAGTTCCCTTCGCGCCTGTGATGCATGTGAAAAGGAGTTACAGAGAAGTTTAAGGCAGGAAAGGTTATTGCTGCTTCCCAATGGAGCAAGAAAAAGAAAGACACCAGTCACCACCAAATGGTAAATGCAAAAGTATGTGCCACCACCCCACACCAAAACGTTGGAAAGAGCAGGAGGCAGATGCGTGCTCAGTAGCTTAAGCCAGTGAAACATTTTCTGCCCCTGAAGCCGAGGCTCCGCGGTTGTACGCGATGTCACACCCGACCCACCACTGCCCTCGGGGGCTCTGGCTTACCTGGGTCCCGTGCCAGTACGCCGCGATGGTCGTGACTGCTTCCTGACAGCGCTTTTGATGCTTCAGTTCCCGCAGGATTTTTCGAGCCTAAGGCGCAGAATCACCCAAAAAGGAGAATGTTAAAGAAAGTGGAATTCATAGTGACTTGGAAAAAAGACCTGAGAGATGGCAGTCCCAACACTATGCTCCAGCTTAAAGGAAAGATGAAGGTACCCAGCTCAACACTTGCTCTGACGAGGTGGTCACGCGTGACAGTGTGGTTCCCACTCCAGGCTGGGACAGCTGCCTCCCGTGCCCTGATAAGCAACAGGAAAAATCTGACCACAGCAACGCCAGCTGGTTGGTGCACACCAACGGGAGGGAACGGTTCTCAGAATGCGGACCAGGATTTCCAGTGATCCTCCAAAGTCTACTGTATCTCTTCTAGTATTACGGTCTGGAATATAATTGTAGCTGTCCTTTTATGCAAAAGAGATTTGTAAACATTTGCTAAAACAAAATGATGTAACTGATCTAAAAACCAGTGGCTTCTTTCCAGTAGTTACTGGAAACTGATGTTTTGGGGGCCGAGAGGACGCCTGGTTTGGTAGTGGACTCTGGTTCCCACCTTTGAAGTCTCTGACCTGTACACTGGGACCAGGGTGCAGTGACAGTCAGGTCAGGCGAGAACCTGCAGCAGCAGTTTCCACGTACGCCACATGCCTAGACCTGTATTTTGGCATCTGCTTTGGGACAACGCCCAAGCCCTTGGGTTGTCCAGGCCAAGGTCAACCAACGCCACTGGACTCCTGGCCCAGCCTCTACCCTCCGAAGGGGCTCCAGGCCTGGCCACTACCTTGAAGTATCCCCTTCTGGATCCAGACCACCGCACAAAATCTCCTATCGGGAAAGTGTTCAGAACAGGCCCTGAAGTACCTGTGACCTAGAGCAAGGGTCAGGAAACCTTTTCCATAAAGTACCAGAGGCACTTTTGGCTTTGTAGGTTATGCAGTCGGTCTCTCTCACAGCTACCTGACTTTGCCACTACAGCGCTAGAGTAGCCAGACAATTTGTGGAATAAGGGAAGGTGGCTGTCTTCAGACAACTGGCTTTATGTATACTGAAATCTGTACTTCATGCAATTTTCACATCATGAACTCTTCTTTTGCTTTTTTTAAAACAATAGTTTAAAATTATAAAAACCATTCTTAGCTTGCAGGTTGTAGGAAAATAGGCAGCAAGGCTAGATTTGGCCTGTGGGCCATAGTTCACTGACCCCCAAACCAAGCCTTGGCAGGAAGGACCTGAAACCAGGTGCCCCACTGTGACCGCTTTCCCCAGCCCCCCACCATTAGACCTGGCCGGAACTCAGGAGCTTTCATCATTATGGGGCAGCCCACGGGATGGTGGCCAGGAAGTTATGGAAGTCACCCGGGTTATGGCTGGGGTGTTGAGATGCTGTCAGTCTGGAGGGACTTGCAGGTGTGAAGGCAAATGCCGTGAGAGCCTTCATGACTACAGGGTCTCTTGCAAACACGGGGCAAGGGATACTGAAATCACGTACAGTATTATTTCAAGGACTTCCTGCTTAGAGAACAAAGCTCTTAAAAAGAAAGCTGGTTACAAGGAAGCAGCCAAGACGTGGTCACCAGGGTCCCCACTTGGCTCATAATATTTATTCTTCCCATCTGACTGTTTACAGGGGAGGCAGGAGATGGAGGAGCCCTCCCCTGCAGGGCTAGCATGAAGACATCATCCTTTGTGAAAAACCCAAAGGCCCCAGATAAATAATGCACACTTATTTTAAACTCACCTTCCAACCCCGGATATAAGACTGAATTACCAAGGCAGAACTCTTTATCTGCTGATACCTCTTTTGTTGCTGTAGGACAAAAGGGGACAATGTTAGATATGTTGTAGTTACATATTGTAATGTGGACAGTACAGGATTGAGAAAAGCTATTTGCTCACTTAGTGCAACTGACTTTCTGGAAAGTCCACATACTTTCTGGAAACCAATACGCAAAGAAACCAAAATATCAAACAGTCCAAAGTGATCACAGTTAATCCAAGGTATGCTTCGAGGATGCTGAATAATTTAATATAATATAATACTATGATAATTTCTAATGGCTCGGGACCCAGCATCATTATCATCCGTTCTTCATATTACACTGTTATGATACAGGGCAGGTACTCGGTAGATGCGCGCTGAATGAACACACACTGAGTTCTGCAACTGCTTTTGAGTGTTCTCTCTTCTTGTTGTCATTTCTCATTACGCTACCTACTGGGCCCACCCCTAACGTCCCCATTTCCTTTTAGGTTTGCTGTTTTTATTATGCCTGCAGCTGAGAAATTAGCTAAAAATGTAAATAAAGTGATGTCAATCAAGTAAGTATTAAATATATTCAGCTCCTACTCTACATAAGGTATTTTCATAAAACCATGGGGTTATAAAGAAGTGTCTGACTCCATCCCTGCCCTCAAGGACTCACAGGGGACACGAGCCAACAGTGTAGACAGTGCCCTGGCTCGGGTGCAGCAGGGGCTGCTTCCAGGTGGGGTGGGTTAGAGAAAACCTAGTGAGGTCCAGGCTTGGGTGTGACGAGCTCGACACACAGAGGCCTCCCTCACTCTAGGGCTGACGGGTCCGAGGGTGGAGGCCGTCGGAACACTCCCCTTCGAAAAGGGAGCTCTTACAGGACTCAGTCGGCAATAGACACTGGAACGTGGGCATCTCCGATGAAAATGCACAGCATTTCACAGCACTAAAGTGACGCTGTGAACCTTTCACTTTGGAAGTACTAGATGGTCCAGCTCCCACTCTCTGAGGTGACAGAGAGGCCTGCCAGGATTCTGGAACAGCAGAGGTCACGGAGGGTGACATTACCAATAGACAGGCAGCGGAAGAAAAGAGGACACCAGGGAGAAAAGCCAGCAGACCCCGAGACCCTGCGTGAGTGACTCGCCTCTTCTGGGCCTCAGTTTCCTCAGCTGCCAAATGAAGAGCTGGGAAATGGCTAAGGTTCCTCCCAGAGTAATATTCCACAGATGTGTGAACAAGCCACACCTACAATAGCTGACCACCTCGTCTGACATCCATTTGGTCCCTCTGTGTTTTCTTTTTAAATTCCTAAATGGCTTGAAAATAACAATCTCTCACTTGAAAATTCATCTGTAGGAGCCATGAAATATCACAAAATATGGAAAAATAATCAGTAACTAAAAATGAGTATTCAGAAAATCTTTGAGTTATTTAGTTGAGGGAAAACAGTTTAATCACTGGCTTGAGTAACATGCAGTCAACTAGTTGAGGTATTTAGCTCAAATTTTGAAAGAGCTGTAATATCAGAGTGAGGTTAACGCTTTCTCTAAAAACTGGGCTACTGTTTGTTTCTATTCTCCAAGTTAATATTGCTCGTAACTCCTACCATTGGGAGTTCATGACATCTGGAGACATTTTTTCATCTGGTGATAAAAAGCTCTATACTGGGAGGGATAGTAAAAATACTTTACATTGCCAGTTCCTGCTCAACCTTCTGATCAAACTGCCCCTCTTAGAAGGTCTTCCTCTATCATCTTATCTAAAGTTACAGCCTATCTTTCCCTATTATTCTTTTAAAAATTATTTTATTATTTTAATTTTTAAAATTGTTTTTTCTTTTTCAGAGATGGGGTGTCACTCTGTTGTCCAGCCTGAAGTGCAGTGGCACAATCATAGCTCACTGTAGCCTCCAACGCCAGGGCTCTCAAGTAGCTGGGACTATAGGGATGTGTCACTGTGCCCAGCTAATTTTTTTTTTTGTAGAGACAAGGTCTTGCTATGTTGCCTAGGCTGGGAATTTTTCTAATGACCTTAAAATAAGAAATGATAAAAAGGGCTCCTTGAGGACTATTTGGTGGTCTTCCCTATCTCAGGCAAATAGAAAACAGAGCATTACGAATCCACAACAGAATAAAGGAGCACTGCTATGTGCACAGAGGAGAACCCACTGCCACCAGGCTGAGTGACAACTGCCCCCTGTGCCTTTACAGAACACGTACGAATGACTATCATTCATGTGGCTGGACAGGTTCACACTTTAAGACTTACACTGCTGGTTATACTCTTTTAACTGAGTAATTTTAAAGATACTCTTTGAAAGACCAATTTTCTTTAGCTTAATGATTTAAGTACCTCATTAATTTCTAAAGCTTGGAAATACTACACTAAACTGTATTATGTGAGAATAGGTCAGCATAAATTATGTTTTGATTATACATTCTTATAGCAAAACATCTCCATGGCTGAGAAAGAAGAGGCACATGATAAAGAAAAAGACCTGAGTGCAAATTTAATTCATATTCCAACTCACTCTGTAGAAAAAAAAAAAAAAAAAGCACAGAATGAAAAGATCTGGAAGCAGTATTCTTGTCACTAAAATGCATTCCGTGAGAACATAGCCAAGTTCACGCTAGCCTAGAGGCAAACCTTCAGGCTTCTCTCAAACCTGTGGTATGCCTCCAACAAAACATGTACCACCAAGTTAAGAAGGAAATTCCTGAAAGAAATTCCACATTAATAAACATACTTTATTATTGAATCTTTTCCCATAGATAATATGACTAGATACCTGAGGGCTAAAGAGAATCTAATCCTTTAACCAAAACCAGAATTCTACTAAAACAATGGCATTAGCTTTCTGGATTTAAAGCCATTTTCAATACTGTCACTATAAATGGAGAACAGTCAACTGTTCTGGAAAATGAATCCAATCATATGGCAAATGTCATTAATTAACCCAATGTCAAAAGGTTAAATGACATTGTCCCTTGTAATCTGATGACCAAATTGAAGATGCAAATTTCCCACTATACATATTTAGATCAGTGGAAGGCAATGTGGTGTAGCAAACTTGAGCTCTGAAATTGTCTTGGATTCAAATCTCAGCTCTGCCACCTATAGCTGCGTGGCCATGGGGGACAAGTTACTTAACAGCTCAGTACCTTAGTTTTCTCATCTTTACAAACAGAACCATAAGAGTATCCATCCATCTCATGAGGTTGTTGGGAGAATTAAATATACAAAAATTAAGTATGTAGTAAGTACATAACAAATGCTGGCAAATTAGCATCGTTATTACAAATTAAAAATGACCAGGACTCATACCGCGTATCTCCTGTACCAGGCAGCAATCACGACCTGGCTTTTCTTCATTAGCAGGAAGTGTGTGCGGCATTTCCACCCCCGATAAATCTTCTGAATGAGCGTGGCTAAGTCCTCAAGCCTTTGCTTCCTCAAGTCTTCTAATTTGAAAAGCTAATAAGAAATGATAGATGGATTTATCAATAATCCCCCAAAACTTTACAGCATAGGAATTCTCATGAAGTAAAATGCCATAATGTTGGAGGCAACCACAATAAGGGAAAAAAAAACTGAATAATCATATTAATTATACACAAGATGGATAACAGCCCATGAGAAAATGGTTTTGATGAATTCATGAAAAATTCACAATTTTTATTCCAGTGATTCAGATTTTATGACAAATCAGAGAGGCTGAAGGGAGCTTAAGTCTACCTTCACACTATCTACAAGGATGCAAATTACTAATGGAAAGCAGATGCTGGCAAAATTTCTCTCTTAAACAATTTAAATATTAATATGTTCCCAAATCTCTAGATTTCCAAATTACCAATCAGCTGTTATACTAATATACTTCATGCTCATCTGTTCATTTATATAAAGGTTCCCATGGGTTTCTATGAGGTAGAATTTTATTTTATTTTATTTTGGGGGTGGGGGGTGGGGAGACAGGGTCTTGCTGTGTCACCCAGGCTACAATGCAGTAGTGTGATCATAGCTTGCTGTAGCCTTGAACTCCTGGGATCAAGTGATCCTCCCACTTCAACTTCCCTAGTACCTGGGACTATAGGCACACACCACCACACCCAGATAATTTATTTTTATTTTTATATTTTGTAGAGACAGGGTCTCATTGTGTTGCCCTGGCTGGTCTCGAACTCCCGGCCTCAAGTGATCCTCCCACCTTAGCTTCCCAAAGTGCTGGGATTACAGGTGTGAGCTGCTGTGCCTGGCCGAAGAGGTAAAATTTTCAGTGTTCTTTTTAACTTAAAAAAATTTTCATTTGAGTGCTTTTATGTATCTCTAAATAATAGGGCTACAGTTACTAAAACTATTGCATAATTCAGATATCACAAATACAGACTGAATTTCCCCCTAGTTGGTATGAATTTGGGAGGTTTTATTGTTGTAGTTAACAGTTTCTTTATAATTTCTTAAGTGTTGTACAATCTATCAAAGACTGATAGTTCATAAAAATTACACATTTTTCCACTATCCCTTATTTGCTCCATCTTCTTGGACATTTGCAGATGAACACAAGACTGTGGCATTTGTGGCAGCCCCTCGGGTGATGTTATAAGGTTAAATATCTTTTAAGAACTTGCCTATATGATTCTAACTTAAGTTCATAGTGTGAAAGTTTTGGTTACATACTGTTCTTGGGTTTCGGATGAATATCTTTGATCTACCAAAGGAGTATTCTTCCACAGGAATCTCTAATTCATTAAACAAGACCTCCACACCAGACCTTAAAAAAATAAAAATAAAAAACAATTTTCTGAGTTACAAAAATGGTTTTACGTTAGCTAATATCATGATATCAGGTTCTCCGTAGTATAAAAAAATAGCTTCATTTCCAAGTATAACTGCTTTTTCAGTAATCATCCTTCTATCAAAGAATTTTCAAAACTGAATTCCATGAATTAAACCAAATCTGATAAAAAGGTAAATTTGGGTTCAGAACTATATAATCTAAGAAAATATGGTTATTAAAGCCAATTTCTTGATTGCATTAGTAAAGACAGTAAGACTTTTATCAAATATACTCATAATGAGGTACCAACCAGGGCCAGAAGGGTGTGTAAAAAACTCAGAACCCACTCAGTTAATTCTTGAAAACATTTTAGACATTGTTCCTGCCCCTGAGGGTGCACTAAGCACCAGCTCCATGGGATGCGAAAGAACGTGAGCTGTACACCGTGGGAGCGAGGCCTGGACTTAGCTCTGACCTGCACCCCCTGCACCCTGGCTTTCCAAAACTAAACCTCGCTCCACCACCTGGACTAGGTGGCAGGCTGGGAGCAAGCACATGTTCCGTATTATGGTGTACATTTTCCATAATACCCTGGAAATTTAGCAGTGGGAACTGAAACAGTACCCAGGTCCAACATTATTAGGCATTAGGGACCACACCGTATGTGGTTTCTATATCTTCTTATAATGCAGAATGAGGGTCTTAATACTGTTGATGTTCCTGTGAAAGGCTGGGTCCACTGAGAATGTGGAGGCAACACAAGTACAGTGAAATGAAAATCCCCAAGTTCCTGCCCAGGCCCATGAAACACGCACGTTAGCTCTCCTGCAGTGTTCTGGAGAGAGCTCCCGCAGCCCGCCGAGAGCAGAACTTAGGTCACTGCACAGGCAAGGCGTGATCTCTCTCCTGTGGCGGCTGCCAGGCAGCACGGAAGTTCCCTCTGCATGCGGAGAGCTCACAGGGCATGGGGACGCTCCCTGGATGGCCTGCAGTGTCCAGCACCGTGTCTGGGACTGAATGGGTCAGAGCAACCCAGGGCACACCAGCTGAAAGCCGTGGGGCCCGTTCCTCAACCCAGCTTTCCTAGCAACAGCGCTGACGCTGTGACTCCCACCTGCTCCTGTCACCTAATTCTCCACTAGTGCGGACCCGGGCAAAGAGTGAGAACTTCACCCCACCCACTGACTCTCTCTAGGGGTAAATTCCTCATGGGAAAAGTGAGAATGGTAATCCCGTGCCTCTAACTTTGCCTCTCTATGATTCTACACACACACACACACACACATATTCTTAAGTGATACATATATATATTTATATATACATATCAACTACAAATCACCTCCTATAAATTTACCATGGGCATATTTTAAAATTATATTGACACACAAATTCCAAGTATGGATTCCATAAGTCCTAATTTGACATTAAGAAAATTGAGACCTCGATAATTAAGAATTAGCACAAAATGATACCGTCCTAGAAAAGGGTCCAAAACAGAGGTTACACTCAAGTTTTCATAGACTCCTGGCTTACCTAACAGCATATAGGGAAAAAGCATGTTAGTTGTATACTTTAAATATTCATTAGTAAGTATGGTCAATGGATTTCTTACCTTGCCGGTCCTTTCCAGTGGGGCCACGTTTGCTTACAAAGCATTTTGTACCGTTCCAGGCAAGGCTCATAGGCCTGCCTGAAGGCATAGCCGGCCCTCCTCACCCGGACGTTCTCCAAGAGGCCCAGGTACCTGATCTGGTGACACACCAGGGCCTCGTTGAAGATGTGTGCCGCTTTTTTATCATTCGGTTTGATACACCTAAGAGATTACAAAGATTTTAGGTTTTAAACTCTGCCTCTTAAGAATTTAACTATCCATATTTTACAAAGTATTATATATGATTGTTTTATAGTAAAATAATCTGTTATTCCTGGGAAACCTAGTCATTTCTTCTGAAATGGTTTCAAATCATTTTACAACAACCTAAAAATAAATATAATACTGCATATACAGCAGTTAAAAAAAAAAGAATTAACTACTACTATATGTGACATGTATGATAATCATTAACATTTTACTGGGTGAAAAAAGTGACAAAAGGGTACATGTGTGATTTCATTTATATGAAGTTCAAGCAAAGCTAGTCCGTGGTTAGAAATCAGTATTGCTGAGCCCTCTGGGGAGAGGTAGTGGTGGGGACAGACATAGAAAGGACATAAGGGAACCTTCTGGGATGATGGAAATGTTTCACATCTTGGTCTGGATGGGGTAACACAAGTGCATACCTATGTAAAAATTCAACAAGCTGCACATTTAGGATTCATGCATTTCACTATATATAAAAAATACCTCAATAAAAAGATAAAAATCATTGTTGCCTCCCTATGTCTGTTCTCCTTTATTAACCAGGGTACTTTGCTGCCCAGGGAAGACTACATTTCCCAGTCTCCTCTACAAGTAGGTGTGGCCATGTCAGCAAATTCTGACCACGACTAGGATCAGAAGGGAAGTAACGTCTGTAGATTCTGGTCTATGTCCTTAAAGGAAAAGATGAGCTCTCCCCTGAGTCTTGTTTAGTTTACTGCTGGCTGCAAATGTTAATGTGGTGGACAGCCATCTTTGACCACGCAGATGAAGAAAATACCTGAGAAAGGGCAGGGCCATAGAATAAAAGAAGCTGTCCTATTAGCTCTAGAGTCCTTACATTTGGAAGTTATGTCAGAAATAAATGTCAATCTTGTTTAAGTCATTGTTGGTTTTGGATCATATTACAGCAATCCCTGTGTCCTAACAAATACAACAATTAAACACTATGATTATGGCTGCTTAACTACAAGTGTCAAATAAATTATACACACACATAATATACGGACAATTACAACTTTCTATTAAGAGTTTGGCCTTGGTGTTATGTGTTTTACCATTTATAAAAACAATTCTACTCTTTGGCTTAAATAAAGATAGACAAATAGATCAATGGAACAGCCTAGTGAGTTCAGACCCCTACATATACATTCAACTGATACTAAAGGCACCAAAGCAAATAAATGAAAAAACAGATTAGTTTCTTTTCAATATATAGAGGCAGAGCAACAGGATATCTATATGCAGGAAAAATAGACCTAAATATGAAATCTGAAATTACAAAGCTCTACAAGAAAATATATGATAATATATTCACAACCTTGGGGTCTATTAATTAACATGTCTTAGAGAAGACATAAAAACTATGAAAATGGAGGGAAATAAAGGAAATTTCTGAGGTGATAGAAATGTTTTATCTCTTGACCTGGGTGGTGGCTACCAAAAAGTGTATATAATGGTTAAAAAATTAATTGAACTTTTCACCTAAGATCTGTGCCATCACTTACATCAGTTACATCACTTCATGTAACTGATACCTCAATAAAATATAGTAAAATGCAAAAAAAAAAAAAAAAATTCACTCAATTAAGATAGGAAAAGCAACTACTCACAGAAAGTTTCCTATTTTTTTTTTTTAAGAGACAGGGTATCATTCTGTCAACCAGGCTATAGTACAATGGCATGATCATAACTCACTGCAGCCTCTAACTCCCGGGCTTCAAGCAATCCTCCTGCCTCAGCCTCCTAAGTAGCTGGGACTACAGGCACACACTATCCGCCCCCAGCTAATTTTTTTTTTCTTTGTAGAGATGGGGTCTTGCTATATTGCCCAGGCTGGTCTCAAACTCCTGGGCTCAAGTGATCCCCCTGCCTTGGCCTCCCAAAGTGCTGGGATTATAGGCATGAGCCACCATCATGCTCAGATGGTCTTGGGTTTTATTTTTTTGGAAACCAGAATCTTCTCCCAATATGTGTTCTAATTTGACTGCAATCAAACCAGGGAATTTTGCCAACTTACGTTTCTGCCAATATAAACACCAGGTAAACAAGTCAAGCACAGAAATGTTCTCCACTCTAGTTTCCTTCTAACTGAATTTTCAAAGACAACTATAGACAGTATTTGTGGGCACGGGCGTGCTATCTGAAATCTAACCCATCAGAGACATATCTTCTACAATCTGGCTCACCAAATACACATGACAAACTCTAATACTAGTTGGTCTTTACTGATTCTTGAGATAGCTATATCTAAGATGCTCTAGAAGTAGGGAAAAAAAGAGACTGGAGATTTTTAAAGATCTTTCTATGGTTTTGAAAAAATTCAGATTGATTTTAGAAATCATTATTTTTTCCAGGTCCATCCCTGCCACAGGGAAGGAAGAGGTACACGTCCCCCAACAAGCACCAGAGTTGCAACTAAAGCTCCACTTGTTTCAGTGGTCTCCTCCTCTAAGTTAATGTAACAAGAATTCAAAATGAAGCCAACAAAAGAGTTTTCTACAAAACCCTAACCAGAAAAAAATTTATATTTTGTTTCTTAATACATCATTAAAAAAAATATATTAAACACACAGAAAGTTGAAAACCCCTAGATACCAATGACTGAGCTTCATTAAGTATTATCATCCCCCCCTCAACTTTTTTTTTCTTCATTTTTTTTAACTTTCTTATTTTAGGGGAAAGGACAGTGGATTTCTAAGCCAACCCTAGATATTATTTCATCTGTAAGTACATCAGGTATCCTCTGCTTGGGCTACACTCAGATTTAAGCAAACAGGAACATGATACTCCTTTGGAGCACTCTCACATTTGAACTGCCAGATAATTTTATATGCCAGAAATACCTAATATAGTTTGGGTTCTTGGTCTGTAGGTTTTTCATCAGAGTGGCCACGGATGCCTTGAACTGAGAGCCTGCAGTCGGAGGCCTTTTCAGGTTGATCTTGGTGGGGTTCCCTTCGGGGAACAAAGACTTGATGAGGCCGTGGCTGGCCTTCCACATAGCCTGGGACAGGTCTCGATAGAGAAGGTCGTTGTTTTTGTCAACAAATCCTTCCACCTGGTACAGCACCTATGAGCAGCACACAGAACTCAACACTGGCACACTGCACGCTGTAATGTCAAACAACTGTTAAAAATATTCCGAGACTCTCCACATTGCTGCCTCTTCCTTCACTACCAAAAAGTCCCCGATGCATTAGTCACACTCTATATCGAATTCACCTCCAAGTTTAAATTCCATCTGTCTAAATCACAGAAGAGATCAAAATAAATTCTATTACCATTCAGGATTTGCAAGAATAAACTCCAAAAATGTTATCATAACATTTTCAAAGGATTTTGGATTTTTTTGGTGTCTGAACATATTTTGAGGTTTTACTTTTATTTTTTAGTTCTCATGTGCCAATTCTAGTCTGTTTAAAAGCAGACAGAGGAAAACAGAAATAACACTAAGATTTTCATAGACCTCCTGAAGCAGCAGAGAAACAGATCAAAAACGTATCTTTTAATAATCTAGGATAATTAAAAAAAGAAGCACCAAGCTTTAATATTTTGCAATTAAAGGTAATTCAGATGACACATAATTTTTATAAATACATAATTAAAATGTTTTCCCTTTGAAGTTTGCACTCTTATAAGAAAGGAAGTATTAACTATAATCAATATTTTAGGATTCTAAAAATTAATTATCAAGATTATTATTATTATTTTTTTTTTTGACACAGAGTCTCGCTTTGTTGTCCAGGCTAGAGTGAGTGCCGTGGCGTCAGCCTAGCTCACAGCAACCTCAAACTCCTGTGCTCGAGCAATCCTTCTGCCTCACCCTCCCGAGTAGCTGGGACTACAGGCATGCGCCACCATGCCCGGCTAATTTTTTATATTATATGTATCAGTTGGCCAATTAATTTCTTTCTATTTATAGTAGAGATGGGGTCTCGCTCTTGCTCAGGCTGGTTTTGAACTCCTGACCTTGAGCAATCTGCCCGCCTCGGCCTCCCAGAGCTAGGATTACAGGCATGAGCCACCGCGCCCGGCCTATCAAGATTATTTTTAACAGTTTCTTTATATATTAGATGACATGAAATTAATTCCCCCAAATAGTAATCATGTAAGTGCTTTCTTTAAAAAGTAATATTTCCCCGAGTGTCATTCAAAATTTTAATCTAAGAATTGCTTATTTTTGCTAAGTGGCTTGTGCTTTTAAAACCTTATTGCAAGTCTTTAGTGACATCTAATTTTTAATGGCAAATCTCCTTTAATAGTGTTAAGAGATATTTTTTACAGGATAGCATGTAGCTTGAAAATGATAAAATTGATTTTTAAAAATGTATTAGGACTTTTCATTAAGTTCACTGGCTTGGCTTTCAGTTCTCCTCCATGTTAATGAGGTGTTGCTCCCCATGACCCAGATTCTATTTCTGTTGAACACTTTGAGTCAACCAGGTCAGCAGCTCAATTTGTCCTCTCCCCCCCCAACACTGTTACAGAGACCGCCCATCTCTTGGCCCCGCCTCCTCGCAGGAAGGGCTCAGCAAGCCTGGCTTTGGCCTGGTGCTCACAGCCGCCCAGTGGTACCTTGCCAGCATAATGCTGGATTCGGAAGCAGCTGTGAGGCAGCGTCGTGTCGTTGAGGAACCGAGAGCACTTGCTCATCCTGCTCTCGAAGTGCTGGTGGGTGGCGCAGACCTGGTTCAGCTTTTCTAGGAAGGTCTCATCCGTGACCGTGCCAGGCCTCAGGCACTCTTCATCCAGCATTGCCAAGATTCCGTTTGTGTTCTGGGAGAAAGGAAATAAAAAAAGTCTCCTTCCTTCCTCACTGTATTGTTTAATAATTATTCCTAATTACACCATCAAACACAATTACCTTAGTCATAGAAAATTCTGCTCAGTTACAATGAAAAGCAGGGAATCAAAAACAAATAACAAAAGCCACAGGAAGTAGCTTTTTTCCAAAGTGTCCCCAGGTGTGTGTGTGGCAGGGGTGAGGAATGTGTCTGTCTCGGTCTCTCCCCACCCACAGAACAGGACGTGGGAGTGACCTCAGCCACCTTAGCCAGCTGATGACTGAAACTCATACTATTATAAAAGACAAGTTAGACTGCAAAGATTCAAAAACAAATCTAAAAGCCAGAAACTAGTGTGACAATACAGCCTCTTTAACATGTGACAAATCACAAAGCAGTCTACTAAGTCCGTTATCTGCGTCACAGCTTAAGAAGGAAATTGGTTTTGTTTCCAAATTCTTCATGTGTTCAAAATAAAGTTTGTTTTTTAGGGGGAAAAAAAGCTGTGATTTGGAGTGCTGCTTTTAATGATCATTGCAATCAAACTGTTTCCAAGAATACCTCTTTAGAATAACATGCCTGTTCTACATAGAAAAACAAAAATAAAAATTTATTTGTTGCACATTCAGACTCTGTGATCATATTTATTCCAAGAGCAGTCAGCCCTAAACTGAATCAGAAATCAGGAAGCTTTTACTTTGCTAAATAATAGCTGAGGTTCCCTGGATTGTCCGTACAGGCTCACAAGTCTTAATTCCAAAAACAATCCACTCCACTGGCCATCAACCCCACCCACTTCCACCAAGGCCAAGTCCCCTGTTCCTCTCCCCTTTTACTCACAAGGCCATGACATCCTCTGACCAGCAGTTACTTATTCCACACAAAACCCAGGGGAAGTGTGGACTCTCAGGAATCAAGTGTGTTCATAACATCCCCAGAATAAACATTATTGTTTAATGATGCTGGAAGGAAACATTTCCTCTATGTACCCAGGCTCCTATGTGAACATGAGTTTCTTCAATCATATATGCAAGGGGATTTTTGGCTGAGATAATCTAGTTGAATTAAGTATATTACTGCTATTCTCCCCCCACCTTAAGGGAGAATAATTACGTGCAATGTTATATTTATAAAGGAAAACATACTAGTCAAGAATTCTGAAAATTAAAGTTCCCATAGCAAATTACCTTCTTCACAAAATTTACCAGGAAAATTTCTCAGGAAATCCACTAATTTTCTGGATTTTAGATTACAGTTTTAAATTGCTTATGTGGAATATTAGTGTTCCCATTCCAACACTGTTCAGATTTTCCAAAACAAAGTAATTTTTATTAAAAAACAGTGATGATTTAGAATATTGTTTTTGATGTTCAATTTATTCAAAGATGCAACTTTCAGGAGTATCTTGAATATTGAAGAAAAAAAAATAATGGCTAATTACATCATTTCCAAAAGGACTTGTTAAAGATGAAAAGAAAATGGTCTGCTGTACATTCACAGCCTGTGATGGTATTCCTAAAACAGCATTCCCCAACCACTGACTGCTACAAAGACTGTAGGTAGGACAATGAAGTTTACACATTGTCTCAAATTACTTTATCAAGGTCAGAAGTACTAATAATCCTAATCATAAGAGTTTCCTGGTTTTCACACACAAATCAGTCTTCCTACACTTAATTCATTTATGATAAACTACAGAATATGATCTAAATACAAAAATCTTGGATGCAGAAAGCTTACTAAAAATTGTCCAATAATTTTTCATACTTTAAGTTTTTTCACATATACACACAGATTTGGGTCATCTGAAAAATTCCAGGGTCCTTGGCCACTTGTAGTCACAGATGCCATACCCTCTGCACAACGTTCTCGAAATCAGCACTAGATCTGTACCTGAGCCACTTCTGGGCTCCCACCTAATTCAGCTCCAAAGGTTATCCCTTTTTCCCTTTTTATCTTAATGTAAATGGCATGTTAAGAAGTCACTAGAGTTTTAAAAATGAAATGGATATTTTGATTTGGCAAAACACTGGGTGGCTGCTCAGAGCCTACTCTGACCAAGGGCCCACATTCCCAGGAGCCATGGATCAGACCCGGCTCCAACCACACAAAACAGGCTAGTGCATTTAAGGGCCTGGTGTCTGAAGGTCATAAAAGGGCTCTGTAATATGACAACAGAATGGTCTTGGGGGACCCTGGCTAAGTATCAAAGTGTCCAGGTGTCTATATATGTGTTCAAGAACTGTATGTGATCTCTTAGGGCTACAAAAGTCTCCAGAACTCTGTAATCCCTTTTAAAAAAAAAGTGTAAAACAGTGATAATACTTAAAATTGCTTAAAATTGAAGGCAGTGAGAACACTTATAATTAGTGAATTATATTACTAAAAAGACATTCTTTAGAAAACTGTACCTAAGTACTCACATTTTCTATTAGGTCACATATGATAGCATTATTAAAGTACTCAATGTGAGTCCACTCTATGTCCTAAAAAATAAAACAGAACAAAATCAAATCACATATGATGATAAAGCCACAAAGCTGCTATCCATAAAACAGACTTTCCCCATCTTCCATATTTCACTTCTTTTCTGAACTTATTTCCTTTGTAGAATCGATGCCGCAAATGTCATACTCAGTTCCCAAAACTTTCTTAATGCATCAACCCACTGCTGACATAATCTGATTGAAGCGCATGCCCTTGACCCATTCTGAAACTGTCTCCCATTCCACTCTCCCATCTGTGGCAATTTCCCATGCACTTCACTGGCCCTGGGCCAAATATTTACTCAACAGGCCCTTGGGTCAATATTGCTTTGTGTATATTTACAGTGTTTATAAGGAAATAAGTTAGAACTTGATCCCAAGAATTTAAGGCCCAGATTTTTCTGTTCTTAATTTGTAAGCACAAGGAAAAAATTAATTTTAGAGTCAATCTTATGTTGTAGGGAAGTTAACTATTTCAAGTGTAAAAAAAAAAGCCCTATATCAAGACAAAGTCTTAATACGTTCAACACAAGGAAAGATGTGAAAACCTATCCACTGGTTCTAATGCTTGCTACAAAGCCAAATCTGTAAGGCCAAATGTAATCATTCTGTGTCTGCTTACACTTTGTCTGTAAGTATAAACATTTATTTTTCTTCTGAGGGGAGAGAATTTAATTCATATAGCAATCTAGGAATCTTCCTATATACTCTTACAAGTGTTTTAGACAATCTGTACAAACTGTTTTAAGTTACACATCAAAGTTTGCGCATTCTCTATGATGAAAAGACAGGAAGAGAATGAATCTTGCTTTTAGGATATTTATGTTATCAAAAAGTGCCAGACAAGTACGAAACATTTCTAATGCATCGAGCATTCTAAAATCAAGATGAAATATTTATGATTTAGCTTTAGACTAAATGGGTTGTTTTACTAAGTCACTGGGAATAATAATCACTTTAGAAAAATCTACATAGAGAAACAAAATAAAAGAGGATTCTGTCTCCTTAACAATTTAAAATGACACTAAAGAAAATGAAAGAAAATAGACAATGTCATTACTAAAATATTAAAGAAATAAATGAAAAGAAAACAAAAATATAGACCATAAAATAATTCCTCCCTTTTATTTTTTAAAAATATATAATTTTATACCTGAAAAAAGACTGGCTATTTAAAAAAATGAAAGGGTGAAAACCAAGTATGTATTTTAAAAATGCAAAGGCTTTGCAAACATTACTTCTGGTTATTTGTGAATTACATTAAATGAGATAATTTATACAAAGCACTTAATACAATACCTCGTATGTAGCAAGAATGCAACAAATGTTACCTATTTTATTATAAATTTTGAAAAACAATGCTTTTGATTGAGATTGAGCAAAGTCTCAAAATGTTTTCAAATCTCCTTACAGTGATACTATTGCTGGTATACAGTTCTTTAAGTTTTGGCAAATGCATAGTATCATGTAAGCACCACCATAATTAGTCCCAAAATTCCCTTGTGCTGTTCTTTGCAGTCATAATCCTCCCACAACTGCTATCTTAGACTATTTATTTTCTTTCTTTTATTTTTTTGAGACAAGGTCTCACTATGTTGCCTAGGCTGGTCTCAAATTTCTGGGCTCAGGCAACCCTCCCAACCCAGGCTCCCAAGGAGCTGGGATTACAGCCGTGCGTCCTGCATCTGGCTTCAGACTATTTTCTTAACATACTGTAATTTGTCATCATTATGTTGGAATCCAATGACTAGAGGCTGTCAACTGATATTTGTTGAGCACCTACTATGTGCTAGGCATCATTCTAGGCACTAGTGGCACAGTAAAAAAGAAAATGCCACTTAGCTTAGATGTCATACCAAACAAATTTTAAAAAACCACAATCTGACTAAACTTAGATAAACCTTAGATTCCAGGGTCATGTTTAGACTATCTTCTGAATCTGGAATTTGTATTATGAGTAACAAAGGACCAACACTTTGTTCCTTTGGTCCTTCAAATGCTTTGAAAAAGCATTTCCACGTTACCTCCCGTATATACTCCTCTTGCTCTTCTTTAAGGGTAAGTTCAATGAAGATCTGTTGCAGCTTCTCATTACAATAATTAATAATGAACTGCTCAAAGCTGTTGTCCTGTATGAAGAAAACAAAAAAACCCTTATAAATCATGTCACTAGTTCTCCCATAACAGTAACACTCAGACATCTCAATCCATGAGAAATGCCACACATGGTCTTTCAGATTTAACTGCGGCCCAGCACACGGCTCCTAGGACAGACGCTTGCCCATTGTAGCACTCAAGGAATGCTTCACGAATGAATGAAGTATACACGAATGATGCAGCATTTGAAGGATGAAGATTTTTAGTTGACGGAGAAACACCCCACACATGGTTTAAAAAAAATTCCTCTGAAGGATCAGCAAAGACACAGTGATATTTACAATTTCTGTCACCAAGTTCTCAAACTTCCATTCTCAGGTGAAACTTTAGAGCTCAAGAAAGGCCTTCTGACCAGACCTCTTAACACCCTCCACCCCCCTGCCAGGGTCAGCTCCCCCACTCTGACTCTTATGCCCTGGCTCTTTTTATAACATGTTCAATGAACACATGTGTATGTAAGTGTACACATGTGCTGGTTAGTTCCATACTCATCTGCTTCACTAGGCTGTACGTTCCTTAAGGGCAAGGTGACCACATTCTCTTGTTCACTGTATTCCTCTGCCTTGCACAGCACCTCACACCTAGCCAGTACTCAATATGAACTGGAAGAGTGAATGAATGAAGTTCCTACCAAATAGAGACCCAAGGGAATTAAACCATCAAGATCATCTCCCTAGCTAGAAACGGTCTCTCTCTTCTCAGAAGGCCAAACACATTTGATCCCTCTTAATGTGTTGCAGCAGTTTCTTCTCCATATTAGAGTTATCTCTTATGACTTTTCTGAGAAAAGCTCCACGCCAAAATCATTTCTGAACAATCCACAGGGCTTAATGTATTGCTGTACATATTGAGAGTACAAAGCACATGTCTGTTGAGTGAATACATTTTACCTTCCAGGAAGAGGTAGATCTGGCACTAAAACTTGTTATTTTCACCTGTCTCTCCCCTTTGCCAAGTGGGAGCAAGGGACAGTATGACTCTTTCTCCCACCAAAGTGGCCTGTCCTGGTCTAATGAGCAAGGAATGTCTACATGCAATGGTGTCACTGAAGCTCGCCGCTCCTTGTGGATATGCACAGCAACAGGCCTTCAGATCTCTCCATAAATGACAGAAGGGAAGAAGCCATAGAGCTTTTTGAAAGTTGATTTTTTAAAATCAACTTTGGTCCTACTTGGGAAAATTTTTAAATGATACTTATGATGCAACATCTGACTACATTTTCTCCTGGGAGTCAGCTATGGATTTCTAATCACCAGTGATCAACTGCTCAAAGGAAGTTTTTAACTCTAAACTACAAGTGACACATGTGAATACACTATCACTGACTTGACTTGTTAATGCTAAATCTAGTCCAGGATAAAAGTTTATTTTTTTAAATCCTGAAGTTTCTTACTAAAGGGTAAACATTTATTTTCAATACTTTCAACAAATATAGTCTCAGACACAAAGGGTATTCCTCAGTATTTATTTTCACACAAATATTTTAAAACCCTGTGCTCAAATCCTCAGAGCCAACAATTGTGATTAGAAACTGAAGTGAGTCTGGCATAGATGCCTTATTATTATTATTATTATTAGCATAAAGACATTTTATATATGAGAAAAATCTAGCCTTTTGGTTTGGTAATATATGTCCTTATATAATGCAACTACCACAAATTAAAAACTTATAAACAAAATTAAAATGTTAATAGTTTACAAGAGCAGATCTTTGGTTTGTTTTAGAAAACAAACTCATGGAGTAAATCTTTTCTGTTATTTGGCAAGTCTGTGCCCATGGAGCGATTTCAACCCAATTATGCTAAATCATCAAATGGCAATTAATGAGGAGAAGGAAGGAGAAAGCAACTAGTGTCCTCAGACACACTGGTGGCCATGGACAGCTTGAAGTACACTTCTAAAACAGGACTATGAAACACACAAGCAGATTAGAAACCAGAGGCAAAGCTTCACAATTATAACACAACTTAAGGAATAAGTCAAAGCTAAATTAAATTTGTCTTTAATCTTTAAAAATTCCTGAATGAATTCTGTATTTCATATCCACACAGTTAATCAACAACCATTTACTGCAAAACTCACACAGCTAGAGAAGCTATTAACACAGGAGCATGCAACAGACCGCACTGCAAACAGTTCATACTTACTGCATTCTGGTGCAAAAAGGGACAGATTACACGAAATGCAGTCAGTTCTTAATTAGCAATGAACTTCTAAAAGTAAACACTTATTGATAGTTATTCATTGTCACAAATGACAGCTTTTACCATTCAAGCTATAGTTTTAATTGCCATAAAACTTTAGATCAAGACACATGTCCAATCAATTCAAAAGACAAGACCACAATACCTACATGTGGTATCTCAACTGTGGTTCTGCTAGAGGAGAGCTATCCAAGACAAAAATACTTTGACTGAAATAATGATAAATCATGTAACTGACTGAAGCTTTAAGGCTTCAGAATCTAATGCTTCTAATTCAAAATTATCAGGAAAAAGAAAATGTACATGACATTTCTCCAAGGCCAGCATCCACCGAAAGAGTCAGCAGCAGGCCAGGTGCAGTGGCTCACACCTGTAATCCTAGCACTTTGAAAGGCCAAGGCAGGAGGATCGGTAGAGGCCAGGAGTTCAAGACCAGTGTGAGCAAGAGTAAGACCTCATCTCCATAAAAAATACAAAAATCAGCTGGGCATAGTGGCATGTGCCTGCAGTCCCAGCTGCTTGGGAGGCTGAGGCAGAAGGATCACTCGAGCCCAGGAGTTTGAGGTTGTAGTGAGCTTTGATGATGCCACTGCACTCTAGCCCTAGCCCAGGCAAAAGAGCAAGACCCTGTCTTCTCCAAAAAAAAAGAGAGTCAGAGTTAGTTGGCAGATTACCAAACAGTGAAGAGATCCAGTAAGATCCAGAAGTACCTCCTTTTTCCCGCCCCAGTCCTATATGGTACTGTACTAAAAGGCCTCCCCTTCAAAAATAAACAAGGTGGCAAGGAGAGAGTGTTCTCCTGGAGATAGCCAAGGAACAAAAACTTGACTCTCCAACCTTATTCTGATGCTAAAAATTAAAAAAACAAAAAACCTCCATACAGAATAGCACAATCATCAACATAGAAATTAATTTACTTTCCCATAGCAATCAGCATCTACTGCAAACAAACCTTCAAACCCTCCAAAGTATGTCAAGAATCACCAGGGTGCTAATTACTGCTGAAAGTGAAGGCTAAAGACACATCTTTTGTGATCTAAGTTGTTGGCATTGGTCAAATTTGGAGGGAAATGGGACTTCACACATGATTTAAAATAACTTGCAAAAATTTAGTGAACGAATAATAACTTGTAGAAAATCAAGGAACAGCCTGGTAAGATTTCATAGAACTCCGACTTATATAGGTCTGACACCTTGTTCCATTTACATAGGTATTAAATTAACACCAGGTTGTTCAACTTGGGTCCCCTTCCCCTTCATAAATTAGATAAACTGTGTCTAGAAACCATCACATAAATATGAAGGCCTCAGAGCAACTTTATATTTGGAGACTTTCTTTAGTTTGTCAAGCCAGCAGTGTGAGCAGCCAGCAGTCCCTGGGCTGGGCAGCTCTCCCATGTGTGGGTCTCATGAATCAAAGACTCCAAAGGAGGAAGTGGGCAGAGGCTTGTCCTCATGAATGACTCATCTCTGTCTCCAGTTTTCTACCCATGCTCCACGCATGCAATTTTTCTCTATTGTCTTACCCACATTTATCCCTAAAGACTGAGGGATAAAAAGAAAACGTTAAGAAGCATCTTCAAACAAGTACATCCTGAGATCTCTGTTCTACAATCCCCCAGAATGCAGCTCAGACTGCTTTAGAGAACACAGGTAAACTGCAAAGTGTCTGAGTTCTATGCTATTCTATTTCACACTGTATTTTGTTAACTGCAGATTGGGATAGTGAGCACTTACTATGTTTAGAAGGATATAATATATCCAAATCTTAAACTCTAGGGCTTCTTTCAAAGATTCTAGACTTTGAGTCCACCCTTTCAACATCAAAGAAACAGAAAATCATACTCCCCATAGAGTTTATAACTGGTTTATACTCACAAGCATCAATCACAAACTTTCCATGTGGAATGATTTTGAAAAATGTATCAAAAATACTGGCCTATATGTATATTCTCTTCAGCAACAGAGAAGGCTAATGATATTTTATACTCCTTAAGGAACACATATTTTTAAAATTCTTACACACTTTACACAATAAATATTGAAAGGAAGATAGCAAATACAGGAAGCAGCTCTATCCCCTCTGTATTTGGGATGGTGAGATGAGAAGTGTGCAAGTGAATATTTGTGTCAAAAACAGTGAGCAGTTCACACACAAAGACCATGACTTATTTAAGCAAAAAGTACTGTTAATTATATAAAATGTTATATTTCAGCACTTTCATTTGAAATCAAATTTTGGATAGGATCTGTTGGACTGGGTTTCTAAATTTTACATACAATGCAGCCTCTTGTATAATAAATGAAACAATAAATTCATAAGTGAGATAATTTATCTAGTTACAGGATTTTTAGCCTAATATCACTGCTTTAGAGAAGTTGGGCTATATTACTGCTGTAAAATGTGCTGTTGGTCCTAACAAAGATTTATTTGGTTAAGGCCTTTGGCAGCCCCTGATTATAATGCTATTCCTATAGAAAAATATAATACACTTAATCACAATTCATTTTTAAATATCACGATATCAAGAAATAGGCTCCAAATCAAGAACTAATTTTTTTTCAGAAAGTAAACTTTTAAAAAAAATCCTCAAAATATATGAGAAAAATATTTAATAATAAGTATTCTACTTTTTAGCCATTTACAAAATTGAATGATTGCCTTAGTTGTAGGAAAATTCTCTTTAAATATATAACATTTTTCTTCTAGGTATATATGCAAATAGAGCAAATTTTAAGAAAACAGTGTTATAGTGCTTAAATGTTTTTAAACAGGCTTTCATTTAAAAAGTTAGAGCAAGAGTAATGATGTACATATATATTATGAACCACAGTTAAAATAGCACCATTTTCGTTTTTAAACCTGCTTTAAATTGTCTCCTGTTTCTTTAACTGTAAGTTCTCTAGCACACGAAGAACAAAATTAAAGGCCCAAAACTAGAAGAGAAGGTGTTGACTATAATCAGAATTAAAAACAATTTAGAAAACAAGTCCAATGATCGATGTACTAGGCTACATTGACTCTTGCACAAGAGTTAGATTGTTTTATTTGAAACAATTATTTCCTCTAGCTTGTCCTATTCTTACTGTATATAGGTCACTTTCAATAAGGTGCATAAAGGCGCAGTTAAAAATAACTAGCACTTTGCTTGTATGAAACTAGCTCAACTGTATGAAAAGTGAAATAATCAGCTACCACTGCCTGCTTTGGTCTACAGAACATGAATGATTAATTAGATTATGCTAGTAAGCCTCCTGCCAACTTTAATACCTGTCAGATAAGTACTTAGAAAAAGAGCTGAATTAATGTAGATTGCTCAACTTACTTTTGAATTTAATATTTTTTTTTTTAAATATCATTTGTTCTTTTATGGAGATGCAACAAATACTTCTTAGAAGACATAGATCATGTTTTCAGTTATAAGAATATCCAAACTTAATGGTGTGGAATTGGAGTATTTGGATTATAATCTTCTTCCTTTGGAAAGCTGGTCTTATGTTCTACTAGGATTTACATACAGCCACATTGTTTTTTCCTCTATGAATTTAATTCATATCACTTTATTTTTGGTATCAATGTTCCACTCCTCTGTTTTCCAAACTGACATCGGATCACATGCAGCCAGCAAGGCAGGGCTTATTCACCCAGCTGGTACTGGAATGTTTTGCAGTCAAATCCATGTGTCATCATCCCATGGTTTAATGCATCCATTTCCCTCTTCCGTTTAGAGACAGACCAAAAGGAATGAAAGGTTTCCACCAGCTCAGCTAAAAAGCATTTTCATGGAGACTCTCAGTGGGGTCACGAGGCAGAATTAGACACATTAAAAAAAAAACATTCTGGCCCTTTATGGTCCAGTTTTTAAAGTGACGCCCAGGGTATGCTAAAAGGCAGAACTCTTAAACTCTACAGCTAATTTTCACTGAAGAACAAAGGAAAAAAAATGAACTTTATACTCTTATCCGTTTATTTTCACTTGGGTGGAAAGTTTCATTTTTACATTGATGTGGATCTGAATACTTTTCTATACCCTGACCCCTTGTACTTCAGCTTGCAGTACTTTTAAGTCCTTAATTATCCTGGTTTCTCAATGGTAAATACTATGCACTTCCTGATGTTTCTATGAGCTCTAACATTGCTGAGAATCCAGGAAAATGTAGGCTTATATCTGGGGTGTGTATGTGAATAATTTCTTAAGAGAAGAGACAAAAATTTTGTAATCCTATGTCAAGAAGTAAAAGTATCTAAAAAAGCACTTAAGCAAATCTCTATTCTGACTTCACCCCAAATAAATGTATTTATAAAATAAATAATAAACGGGGTATTAAAATCAAAATGCTTGAAGATTAATCTGAGATTAGGAAACTGGAGAGAATATCTAATTATAACAAAAAAATAAATCTTAATTCTCTGAAGGAACTGGATGGGGGAGAGAAAAACAAAGCATTTACTACATAGAGAAGGAAAATTAACTTTTAATGATGTTATGGCCATTGTAAGGTTTGCTATAGACATATAATTGACTGGATTTGGCCTTGGCTGAAAGTTTTGTTTAAAAAGAATAAAAATGTAACTTGTTTGGTTTTAAGAATATTATTTATGCACAGATTAGATTTCTATATAGATGAACAGCAGGTAAGGCTTGCTTTTTTGCAAGGGCATTTCATACAGAGGTCAAATAGCATGAACACCACATATATTTGGAATTTACAGTTCACTCTGGAGTTTATGTCTACTAGAGCATTTGGTCTCAACCGTGACTGCACACTGGGATCACCTTGGAACTTGAAAAATACTGCTGCTCGGGCCCTACCCCCAGAGCGTCTGATATAACTGGTCTGGGTACAGCCTAGACACCTGAATTTTCAAAGGCTTCCCAGGTGAATCCAATTTGCAGCTAAGTGTGAACTTCTGACCTAGAGTATTCCTCTGAAGAAAGGGAGAAAAGCACTTAGAAATATATTAAAGTCTCTAGTGGTAACAGTGTTGAGAAAATGATGGTATAACTCGCAGAAGGAAGACATGTTCAGCAAGATAGGCTTGGAGAGAAACCTGAATTAACCATATGTGAAAAATATTCCTGGACTGCGAAGGGGATTTTACCCAGTGCTAAGTTTAAGGATGTTTTTACCCAGGAACATCCAACTTCTATTCTGATTAGGTCTGCAGCAAACATACCTAGAAAAGTAATCTAGTTTCCTGTAGACCTTCCTACCCAATAGGCTGTATCCTGCAGCAACAGGCTCTCACTCTTAGGGCCACGACTGTAAGCTGCACGCAGACAAGGAGCACCTCTGTTTTCTCCTGGCATCTGGTAAATAACAAATACTTGAGAAATGACTCATATTGTTCATGAGGTATAACCCAGTTTCCTTAGAGTGCTGTATGGGTTCTCTTTCCCATGGCTAGTTAGATATTAGGACCTACTGGAAGAGGAAGCTAAGTGGATATCCCAGCATAATGCCATTATCCTATTTTTAAAAGTTTCCAGGTATTATGACATGACATTAAGCACCCGTCCACTGGCTTAAAAGCAATGTCTTTTTCTGGCAAAATTAAAATAAAATCAGTTTCTTTTATTTTAGAAATATCACTGAATTCTAGTCTAACTTTCTAGTGAAATCTCTGCTTACCACCTGCCCTGCTCATGAAACCGTTTAAATCTAGATCCGCAATGTGCCAGGTAAGAAATATTCTTCCCTGCCAACTCTGAAGAATCACTTTGACATTTCTGTCCATTTAGCGACAGTGACCTGAGGTCTTGCTAGAAATAAATTAACTTTGGCAGAGTGATTTCTGAGCATACTCAAGCAATTCTCCTTACTCACAAACCTTAAATTCTTCTCTTTTACCAAAAGACTGGCAGCTTTCCTTTGCAGATTCTGCTAAAGGGGCAGCAGTACAAGCAGACTCTGTGCTGAAGGGCTGTGTGCTGGGGGCACGATGGGGGCCAGCGGCCAGCACACACGCTTCCACCTGGGAAGGCTCCAATGCCGGCCAGGAGCTTGAAGTGATGACAAGAGCGGGGAAATAGGGGAGTCAGAGATTTATCACAATGTTTGTTTTTTTCCTTATTTCCAGATATTGGGGAACCTGTGAGTTTGGGGGAGAAATGTAAAGAAATGGTATTGGTCTCACCCCTAGTAGGAAAGAAAAACCATAAATGAAAACATTAGGGGCCTTGGGTTTAAGTCCTGGGCCTACCACTACACGTAGCCATGTAACTTGGGGGAGTTACACGAACTTCAGGGCCTTGCTTTCTCATCTGTAAAATGGGAATAACAGTAACAGTTACTTTGTGAGGTTATTTTGTGAAAATTAAATCAGACCATCCACACAACACTTACCATAAGGCTTGCATACAGTCCGTCCTTGGTAAGTATTTACCCCTAGCTACTAAATGTGAAACATGACTGAGGGAGAACATACTATTATAAAAATGACTACTATTAAGAACAAGGCATTTGCTAGAAAAGTCAGCTGCAGAGAATACTCTGATGCTTTCCTCTATGATTCCGTGACCCTAATCTTCTGGAACCCATAAATTCTTTGGGTGGTCATTCTGAGCCTAGTTATGTAAAGAAATTCACAAATCATTACTTGGGGAGAATTAAGAAAGGAGGGGCCGGAACTACTTGTTATTTCCAGGAAGCAAACTAAAACACCACTCCTAAAAGCAAGAATAAGTGTTTCAGTAGGTCCTTAAAACTGCTTCTAAGTGTCAGAGTTAGCAAGAAGGTAGAAAGGAAATTCTAATATAAGTGTCTAATGTTTAAATATTTAATTTGTAGCAAGATGGAATCATTTTTAAAAATTCACTATGAACTTCAGCAGAAAGTATTTCAACCTCTGCAGCAGAATTCATCATCACAAGATCACAGCTGGAGGAGACCTGGAGGAGACAGAATGAATCGCCTAATCCAGACCCTGTGTCCCTGAGTCTCAAGGATGAAATGATCAGCCCGGCAAGGCCAGGACCCACAGCCAGCCATCCCCTTCCTGGCTTTTCCCGTGGCACCAACCTGCCTCACTTTCCAAGCAATCTACAAATGAGAAAACGGCCACAGGCATAAATAATCCTGTAGCTCATGAGAAGCCTCACGGTACGAATTCTAAATTTCCAATTTCAGAAGTACTAACACAAGAAGTTCTTTTAAAACAGCACTGTCTATGGCTCTCAGCACTTAACACACAAACACATACACACACAACCAAATTTTGTTACATCTGCACAAAAGCTTATTTGTAGATTCAAAGTTATAACAAATGTCTATAAAATACAGGACTTAATTTCTAATTGTTATGCTTTAATAAAAGTGCTAGGAAGAAAATTTTTAAATCTTACCTCAAAAATTTCAAAGCCATAAATGTCCAGAACACCCATAACCTTCTTTCTCACTTTTGTTTGTGCCTTAAAAAAAAGTTTCAAATTAATGGGTTAATTTAGGCATAAAATGTAACATGATAAGCATCTGAGGAGGATAGACATATATTACAGATTAACTGTGTTTCTTAACTAGGAGAATAACTGTAATTTGCATGGTTTTATTTTAAACTTACTTTATTTTAAACTTACTATTGGTATGGAATCTTTTAAAAAATTTTAATAATAGGTGATTTATTCTAAGAAGGTATTAGTCTTAATTATTAAAAAAACAAAAAACAAAACTGAATCTTACAAGAGGTAGAAGTTTTCAAAATCACCTAGTTCAACACCTCCATTTTAATGAGGAACACATTAACCTAGAGAGGTAAAGCGACCTTTTCAGCTAAATGTGTACAACTAGTTAGCAGATGAGCCGGACCAGGCTCTGGGACGCTGATTCTCTGAGTAACTCCACAAAAAACATTAGACCATTCACCAGTGAGAGACAACACACACAGCAAAACAGAATTAACAAAATCCCTGACAAATTTCAATCTTAAGGTAAATTCTTTTTAAGGAATAATCTTTATAAGTGGTAATAAATTACCTATTTACAATATTAAACTTTCTTCAACTTAATGTTTATACTGCAAATACCATTTATTACAACTGATTTCTTTGCATATAGAGATGATGTACCTTAATGCTTTCATTGATTCGATTTACCAACCATGAAAACAACCTGCTGTAGAGGTTTTTAGCCAGAGCATCACGGGCATAATAAGCCTATTAAAAGAGAAAGAAAAACTTAATGCCTACAATTGCCACAATGCTTAATTTCAATAAAATAAGGCAGGTGTATACTTTTAAATATTTAAAGCCCTTTTATTTCAATTTCTTATCAGAACCGGTTTTTATTATACTCTGGATAAACAGCAAGCCTTTAACAGGATTAGGCAAATTGTTTACACCCAGTTATATTTTTTCACATACGAAGAAGCTAATTCTAAATATTGCAAAAGCCTCCACCACAAAGATATTCATCTCAATGTTACGGAACAGAGGGAAATCAGAGGCAATTTAGAAGTCCAGCAATGGAAGGTAGTAAAATAAATACCCACCAAAAGGAATGTTACATAGTCATCGAAGAATGATGGTTATGAAAATTAGGTCATGAAATGGAAATGCTTATTTATGTGAAAACTAAAAAACTGTGTACTTAATAACAAATACTTTTTTAAACCCTTACACATAGGAAAGGAAATGCAAAGGAAATACATTAAAATGGCTTTGACTGATGGAATCTGTAAAATTTTTTTCTTTATTCACCCTTTTGAGTATTTAAAAAAATCTTCCACAATGAGTTCTTATAAGTTGTAGTATGAAATAAAGTTGTAGTATGAAATTATGTGCTCATTTATTTTTAAAGCTGTTTAGAGCTACTGGACAAAGCAGCAGCAGAAGACACGTCTATCTCTATGACTCTTGGCTTGGAATGCAACAGCTGGAGGAAGCGAGGAGTGGACGGGAGAACCCAACAGCCCTCAGTGTGCCCGGCGCCCTTGGCACGCAGTGAGTGCCAGTCAGATGTTGAATGCAGCCCTTCTGGGAGGCCTGGGAGGAGTGTCAGTAACAGCAGAAGGAACCCGGCCTTGGGAAGGGAAAGCTCAAGGTTTTTGTTCCTGTTTTTAACATGCCGGCCAGATGTGTATATTTTGCTGCTTGTAAGTAGAAAGCCAGGTATTACTGTTAAAATGAACCAGCACTTTTTTATTTTATAAAGGACACAATTTGTTAGATTATGTAGGAATACCTTTTCCACATTTCTTGAGCGTAACAACTTTAGCAACACATTCACTTCCCTGGCAACATATCACAGCTGGAAAGAGCAACTTTTCCCTTCATCTGGCACTTCTGTGCTAATCCCCAACTTTCCTCCCTCAATCTCAGACAGTTACTCCAATCAGGCTTAGAAAATATTCTTAGGAGTTGGCAAAAAAAATGGGAGGGAGTCACTCCATAGTAGAAAATGCATATAAAATGCTATAACAGAAAAAAAAGCCAAAATATAATTTAAATGAATATCCTTTCCCCAATACCCTTTATTCTAGTTTTTACTTTCTTAAAATAGGTAATTTAAGTGCTTAGAGCAGTGCCTGGCTGATAGTCTATAGATACATTGATATTATGACTTTTTAAATATCCTTTTCCTCTACTACTACTTCACAAGCCCTTTCCCTTTTCTTCTTGTAAATGCAAGTTATCTCAAAACACACTATCTGAAAACACCATGTATTTGTAAATAAACCCTTTTTCATGTTAATGTCCTTTCAGCTTTTTTAGTTGTATGCTATCTGCTTCCAACAAACCATCATTTCAATATGCAACTGGACTGACAATGATAACGTCTTCTGGTAAACTACTTTATATTTTTTAAGTGTATTCTGAGCAAATATTAATCTTCTTTGCTTCCTTCAAACAAATTCTTGTGCCAAGGGATATCCAAGTGAAATGCTTCCAGGGACTATGTGATAGAAAGGAACAGAAAGTAGTGGCTTCTTAGTGGTTCGAGGATTTGTTCCAGGTTAAAGACACTCACATGCAAAATTTAAAAAGCAAACAAATGAAATCAAAGAAAAAACTACTCTTCAGTCAAATAAAAGAGGCCTATCAAGCTACATCTGACCCCATGGGCTGCCAATCCCTAACTTCTTGAGCCTGATTCATGCTATGTAATCTCCACTATAGTACCCCATAAAGCAGTAAGGACAAGAATGTTTATTCCCATTTAAGGATCACTAATAAGGTGTGCAGAATTGAGGGAAGACACCAAGTGTACTGACTGACCACCTCAGTTTCCAAGCACACTATGAAAAGACTCTGCATTTCTGTAGCTGCCTGAAGCTCACAGAGGTAAATGCCAGATGGAATCTACTTCAGAGAGGGCCGGGACCAGGGATGGCCCAGGACGGTATGTGCATGGCCCACTGTGCACAGGCATGCTGCCTACCCTCCAGGAGTTTAGAGGGGAGCTGGGGAGATCAAACGATCACAGACAGCACAATCAGAGGGCAGGTGCCAAACACAGAAGAAAAAGGAATTCAGAGAAGGGGGCTTTGGGGGGATTGATCAAAGAAGGCTCCTTGGGTGGGGTGCAATTGGGTGGACCATTTGGACAGGCAGAAGGAATGAGCAATGACATTCTGGGGGGGGGGGGTGATGGGCAAGCAGGAGCAAAGGCACCAGGTAAAAATAAGCATGGCATTTAGAGAACTAGCAAGGCATAAACTGAGATAAGCTGTGTAAGGTCAGATTCCAGAGGGCCTTGGAAGCCAAGGACAGAGTATGTAGTAGAAGCTGAATGATAACCTCCCTCATGGGTTTCCATTATTATAATACTCATCCTATCTGGGGAAAGATCTAAAGGCCTTGGGAAAATGAGGCATGAGTCAATAAAAATGATACTGGGCTCAAGAATTGAAGCTATGAGGAAAAGCTAATAAAACAAATCACTTCTCACAGAATAAAAACCTACTGGGCAATAAGATAGGTAGAACCAGATACCTGAACACTACATTAAAAAAAACTTGATTAAAGAGCTGAGTAATTGAGCTCAACTGCCAAATTCTTTTATTCCAAAGGTTAAAAAAATATGGAAAAGTTTTACCTAGTGATGTAAAGTGACTAAAATAAGCTTATAAAGTAAGAGGCACCTGGGCCTGGCTTCCACAAAGGATGATTAAAAAAGCAAGAGTAAAACACAATTTTAAAAAGACCCCAAATATATATGTTCCTAAAAGACCATCATAAACAACACGTGTTTTTCATAGCAATACTATGTACTTAACAACTCCCACGCTGGCTATTGAAAACGTCCAAACTCTGTGGTTCTCGAAATGTGATCCTGGACCAAGAGCAGCAGCAGTGTCACCTTTAAACTTATTAGAAATACAAATTCGTCAGTCCCACCTCAGACCTACTGAATCAAGCACACTGGAGGTGTGGTTTACAATCGAGTCCTCCAAGTGACTGATGCGCACTTGAATTTGAAAACTGCTGCAGTCTGCCCGATCTCTAACTCCAGACTTCACCTTTCCAGCAACACTGCTTTGAGCCCCTTACACTTATCTAAAGCTGTAGCCAAGCGTGAGCAATCCTTTTCTTGACATGTACTCCAAACCAGACTTTTCTCACGGTTATTTTTGTTTTGTTTTTTTGACATGCCCTTGCATCCATTTTTCATCCATGTAAACCCTTCGATCTTCTCCATGAAGTCTTCCTTAATCCCTTATTTCCCCACTAATGGTCTCCGTGGGGGCTTGCGCTGTGCAGGCTCTCTGCACCATTTTCTTGATTCAGTCAGTCACTCCCCATCTGAAACTAAGTAAGGCAGACTTGCACAGAATGACAGCAGAAGCAGTCATTTAGGAGGAAGGAAAGATAATGGTTACAGCTAGGAAAGGACTGCTACAAACCAAATTTCCATAAAGTTATAGTATTTGCCATAGCCAAATTAACTCACTAAAATAAAAAAGCAACACTGAAAGAAAGCTAAGGACATGCAGGCATTCTTGGGTTAGAGCAACAGAGAGAAAGCCACCCCACTGTCTTCCAGAGGCTTAGGGATAGTTAGGATGAGACAAAATACAGTTGGACAAAGTAGACCTGAGTGGGAAAAGACCTAAATTAGTCACTTTATTCTAGCCCAAATCAGCATTGACTGGTGGGAAAATGTCAAGGCCACAGGGTAAGACAAAGGGTTTACATTGAATGGGGCTCCAGAAGCCACCCGGGTACACAAGCATGCATGCGCCCACCCATCCATCATCCACCCATTTAACTTGAAGCAGAAGGGGAGAAGACAAAAGCTCAGATTTGTGTCTTAGAAAGATCTCACTGCCCTCAGTATAGAGGTTAGAGGGGGGACAATACAGAAGGCAGGGAGGCCAATTTAGCCACTTGACCACAAAACTGGCTTCTCCTACTGTCTTCTCCAAATCAGTAAATGACAACTCCATGTTTCCAGCTGCTTGGGCCAAAGGCATTGAATTATCCTTGACTCTTCTTCCTCTTATACCACATGTCAAGCCTTCGGCAAATCCTATTGCCTCAACCTTCAAATAACATCCAGAATGTGACCCCTTCTCAATGACTGCACTGTGACCACCTGGATCAAGCCCCCATCACGTCTGGGTTAATGCATGTCTCCTCAAAGGTCCCCCACATACAAACTCGCCTCCCCCCTTCCCCCCCCTCCAGACTGCAGCCAGAGCAGCCCTTTGAAATATAAGGCATCTCACTCCTCTTCTGCTCACCTACAACCTACTAGCTTGCTATATCATTTATTTATTGTCTAGTTCTCCCTGCCAGAATTTTAAGCTCCATGGCAGCAAAGATCCCTATCTGTTTAGTTTACCTCTATGTCCCCAGTGGCTAGAACAATCCCTGGAATATGGCACGAAAGTTGAGATAATAGCCTGCAAAAAACCATTCTTTTTATACTGATATAAAAATAGCACAGACTTTTTAAAAAACTCTCTTTTATAAATTATGCTTCACCCACCTGAGCCACGTTCAACGTAGTTGAAACTTTCTCCTGCTTGGCCTCAACTGTCCGGAAACTGAATGCCCGTTCTAGAACTGACTGATCAATGCCAGTCAACTCACAAATTTCTTTTAACTCTGTAGGGAGGAGACGGATGGACACAAAAAGTGACTGTCTATGTGTTGCCACTAGTCATTTTCAGGGCTTAGGTTGTTCTTTCTAAATCACATTCAAACTGAATAGTATAAAACGTGTAAATCAGAAAACTTAAAACTTAGCTGCAATTATATTTCTGCTCAGTTTCACTAGAAAACTTTTTTCAAACTAATGCAAAGCAAAACTTTCATTTCTAGATTAAAAACTGGGCAGATGTTCAAAGCAAGTTTCCTAAACAAAATGGATTCTCCACTGACTTACCATTTTTATCTTTGATTTTGCTTTCATCTAGGCCATTCACTCGAGATTCGGGCTTGAACTCGATGTTCCCCAGTTTCAACACGGCCGCCACTACCTCCAAGACAGACTCAGCTTCGTGATCCATAAAGCCCACGATCTGCATGGCATTCTGGGAGAGAAAGAAAAGCACCTGTTTTCCTTTTGTATTTTTTTTTTTAATGAATCATATAACAGAAAAAAAAAAAAAAAAAAACCTTAAAAGATAAAGCTATATTAAGGTCAGTGGCTTTCAACTGTGATTCAGGGAGCCCTAGGGGTACCCCGAATGCTGGGGCAGAGGGAATGCAAAGAAGAAGACCGAAGGAAGGGGAGCTGGGCACAGAGCCCTGGGTGCTCACTCCCACCTCAGCCACAGCGGCTTGCTTTATGCATTTTTTCACACTGGGGCTCTGCTACTAGAAACAAAACCAAACAAAAAGCTTTCACAACCTCCGGCAAGGAAAACCTCCTCACTTATTTTATATATCAGAAAGACTGTGGTTTGCAAAGGGGAAGTGCCTAGTCCAAGACACTGTGGGTAACAAGAGGGATTCATTCATTCATTCACAGATTTTTTCTGGAGTGCCAGCTATGTGCCAGGCAACGTGGTTATAACACTGATCTTGGACTCAAGTCTTAAACAAAATCATGTCCAGGAAATCAACAGATTATTGTTTCCATATGAGGATGTTTATATGGTTTTTAAAAATGATATACTCTAAGAAATACTTTCTCTTTGAAAACAGCTGGCTTCTTTTCCTTTTACATGACTAGGCTACATAGCAATGGGAGTAATGTAAAATTGTTTTTGTTGTTATGGAAAATTTCAAACACATACAAATTTTTTTGTTATACAAAAGTAGAGACAGCAGTAAGAGAACCCTCATGTCCTTTTCACTCACCCTCGATGACTAACTGATACCAGTCTTGTTTTATCTATAACCTGACCTCCCCCCCCCATCTCCACAGCTGTCTTTGGAAGTAAATCCCAGTCACCACATCACGTCATAACAGGAACAATTTTGAAAGAGTGTGCCACAGAAAGACCGAAGACAGAGTACAGTATTATTTAAAATCATTTCCTTTCTGATGAATGTGGAATGCTAATCATTCTGGTTTATGTATGAATTTTCTAAAACTGTATAAAAACAAGATTTTCTGTCTTAACAGTTTTGATTTAACATGCTTCAAGGGCAGTTTTCACACTTGGAAATGAATTTGGCTATAAAAACATTTGGAATTTAAACATTAAAAGAAGTCAAACCCCAGGACAATATAATAAGAAAGCTCCTTTTGATAAAGGGTAAAATTGCATGTTCTCATAAAGGCAAAGCCTTCACAATCTTGTGTGATTTTTGAGCCAATAAAAAAAAAAAATCAAGCTAATAAAAATACAATAAATTATTGTATAATTCTAAAACCTTAGAGAACATGAGTTACGCTTTAAAGAAAACTCAGAATTGTTACCAGTTCCCACTGAGCAATAGAGTGGTGTCCCATTTAAAGGTGAAGGAAAGCATTATATTTTACCCTGACGGTTCTGAAATTTGCTGCGTCGTCCACTCCATTAACTTTAGCTGAGTCCAGACTCAGGTAGTTGTATCTGCTGAAATCCCGCTCGAGTTTAAGTTTATCTGTTGAGTCATAAACACAAGTTGACAAATCACTTTAACAAATCTAATCATCTCCAGTATCTCATTCCTTTAGCTATCTCATTCACACAGATAAAAATGGGTAAATTTATACCTAACAGGTACAATGCACACTATCTGGGGGATGGGCACACTTAAAACATTGACGCAAACTGTACAAAGCAAGATCTGTAACCAAAACGTGTACCCCCATAAATATTCTGAAATTAAAAAAAAAAATGACTTTCATATGGAGTACTGAATCAAAAGAAAAACTGATACCCAAATATTAATAACCACGTTTTCTTAAAATCACTTTTATCACTGTTGTATATTATTACAAACTCTGCTTTTTTATTCTTTTTATACTTTTTTCTGGGTAAGTCCTTTCCTATATTTTTATAATATAAGATACCTTCAGTGTACTATTTCATTAATAACATGATGTCTGCCTAGTGAATCCTTCAACTTTGAGTATTTGGGTTCTCTCCAGTTTATAATAATAAATAAAGGGCAGTGATAAATGCCTTCATACAAATGTTTTTTTGGATTCTTTCAATTATTTTGTTGAAATATATTCCAAAAAGTGGTGGGAGTGGGTGGTAGGCTCTGATCACTTTGTGACTCTTACTTTGGATTGCCAATTAGTCCCCCAGGAAGAGGTCCTCGCTTTGAAGTGACATCATAGCACTAAGTGGACCAGTCACAACTCTGCTAACTTTATCCTTTTTAGTAACTTCTGCTAATATATGTACAGTAGTTACCTCAGTGCTGTTTTAATTTGCATTTATTTAGGATGATTTTTCCTGAGTGTTGCTGACTTTCCAAAGCTCTTCTTGTTTGAACTGTTAAATATTTGTTCAATACTTTCACTTGGCTATTGGTTATTGGCTACTGAATGCTATCCTTGTGTACTTAGATACTAATTCTCTAAAATATCCAAAGGTCAGATTTTTATATCTTGTGTCAGCTACAAATGTCTTCCCCACTATTTCTAAATCCTCGCCAAGCAATTTGCTTTTATATAACTGTACTCATTTACTGCTCCCTGATAGTTTTCTCTCTCCAGATGGAATAATTATATTTTTCCATTTTATTTTTTAAATTTATGATTAGTACCTCCACTAATATTTAGCTCTTCCAACCCATCTCAGCCATATGGCACAGTATTCGGTAAGGTTAGAGTTAGACATGAAACAAATGCTCAGGTGTGGAAGAAGCAAACACATCATGTTCCTCACTCCAACCACAGTCATGGAACAGTCTTAAAGAAAGGGCCAAGCACATGGAGTACATTTTAAAGAGAATGCTTTGGAAAATGCTGTAATGCCAAAAATTAAAACACAGAAACAGAGACTTACTGAGGAGCTCTTCAGAGGCACCAGAGAGCAGCTGATAGAACACATGGAAGTTTCTTTCACCTCTTGGTTGCTTAACAACCCGAGATTTCTCTAGAAGATCTAAAGAGAAAAAGAATTAGATCATAGTATAGTATTTGTTTCGCTTTCAAATCTACCAGGCTTTTCTTTCTCCCTCTTGCTTTCTTTTTTATTTTCTATTCTGTATTAATAAAATAAAATAATAAAAGAAGCTACATTTTCAGTTCTACTTTCAGAAAGAAGCACAACTCTAACGAAAAATCACCTAATAAATTAATAAACAAGCTAGGTTCTTTTGAAAATGAACATGTAAAATAAGTTCCATTCAACATGCTGATTAAACATAATATAGTTTTGGGGTTTTTTTTTTAGACAGGGTCTCACTCTGTCACCAGGGCTACAGTACAATGGTGTCATAACTCACTGCAACCTCATACTGCTGGGCTCAAGTAATCCTGCCTCCGCCTCCCAAGTAGCCGGGACTACAGTCATGTACCACCACACTGGGCTACTTTTTAAATTTTTGTAGAGATGGAATCTTGCTCTTGCTCAAGCTGATGAGAGTTTTTATACTAATATTCTTTTGGTTTTACATGATAGTAAATCCTTCAAAATATAACACTGCAAATTTAAGCAATGAAATACAATCCACTTAATAATTATAATGATAAAAATAAGTTAACACTTTTGAGATCTTCTGTGCTAAGTGCTTTATAGACATTATCTCATTGAATCTTCCCAACCATATTTTATAAGATATCATTTTATAGCTTAAAACATTGACAGTCCAAGAGTGTAAGTAACTCAGTAGCTGGTGGAACTAGGATTTGAAATCAGGCCATTTGACCCAAGTGAATATTCCACCTCATCCCTAATGCCCCAAGACCTGGGAGAAGTAAAGCAAATTTTTCAGATATATTGGAAGTCTCAGAGAATGAAAGACAGTTCTCAATTAATGGAATTTAATGCTATTTGGTAGTATATTTTCATTGACTCCAGATCATTTTAGAAAGAAAGGGAGAGAGGGAGGAAGGGAAGGAAGAAAAGAAGGGAAGGAAGGGAAAGAAAGAAGGAAAGGAAGGATGGGGAGGAAGGAAGGAGTCTTAGCACTATACAGCAGATAACAAAGTACGATGGAAGAGGATATTCCTGCCTGGAGTCCTGCTTATCACTGACCAGTATACAAAAGACTGTGCAGGCAAAGGACAACTTTAGTTATAAAATTCCAAATCGTAATGCCATTATTGAGCATTTGTAATTAATTCTAGAGAATACATACATTTGATTTCCAATCTAGTTGAAATCTAAAAATCCAATTTAGTTGAAATCTAAAAATCCTAAAAAGGGTGGGTAAGAGAGAGAATGATGTTCAACCTCTCTAAGAATGATCACTGAACTTTAAAATTTGTATTTCTGGAAACTACACCAGCATTTGTGGAGGCGCCTAGAGTTAAAGAATATATATTTGATGATTGGAAAGTCCTTGGGTGCTCCAAATACATAAGGTTGTTTGTAAGAATAAAGAGATGGATTATAAGAAAACATAAAATTAAGCCAACTAAAAAAAGAACCAAAATATGTAAATACAAAAATTATTAGAAACAAGATGCTATGAATTTTTCATTTTCATCACCAGCTCTCATATGACTGGGAAGACAGCCCATGTCCTAAAATCATAGATGGAGAATAAAGAAGACTTCATATTTAGAAAAAAAGAAAAAAAATGAAAATTGAAAAGTACAAGTGGGATATAACCTAGGGAAAAAAGGATTGTGTAATAGTCCCTCTCTCTAAAGAACTGAATGTTTCAATCAATTAGTAAGTAAATACTAACAGGTAGAGCAGAAGACACTAAGAGGTAATGACCAAAAAAGGCAGTATGATTTTACTTATCATGGGACTGAGCTTCTATGGGATTCTAAAAGTACAACGGTTTTAGAAGAAAAAACCACAGGGTGTGGCAGATTCTTCACTGAGAAGATAATCCTTATAGGAAATTCCTCAAGTCTACAAGAAAGTAACTTGACTACATAAAAAACATAACAAATGCTACAGCTTATTTCATCTATTCATGCACAAATTCCTTCAATCAACTCACTTACTGCTCACCCACTATGTGCCAGGAACTATTTGGGAATGAGCCCAGTACGACTGTAAACACAAAGCCCTTCCTCTTGGCTGAAATGTGGCTCCTGGTGACTCTTGCCACCCAAAACAACAGCAGCAGCTCTCCCCCATGTGAAATGTCCAGGCCCTTATGAGTGAGGAACAGGTGAGCCGCTGCCTTCTCACTTTCCTGCAGCTGCACCTTATAATGATGACAAATAATTGTTTGGAGCCACTTACATCATCACATTCCAAAAGAAAATGGTGGTAGTTCAAGACACAAACAGTATCTTCAAAATGCAAGTGATAAGACTACGCTGTGCGACAGCAACACACTGGCTAGCTAGTGGTTGGCACATTGTGAACGAATGCTCAAAGACACTTGAGGGTGCAAAATGGCAACAGTCAGGTCCAGCAGATAACCACCACCAAGTTAAAGATTAATATTCACTTGCACACCATGTGAAAAGGAATGTGGGCCGAATGTACTTCTTGAACCACACATGCTGATATGATCAGTGATGACTACCATATTCAAATATGAAACATAATACTGTGAGTGTTTAAAAGGAAAGGTGCAAAGGGGAACTTTCACTGACCTTCCGCTATGCATTCGGTGCTCTTCATCTCTTATCACATTCAACTCTGAACACCTCCCCCGAGTTTGGTTTTATAATCTCTTATTTTACAGATGAGAAAATGAGGCTCACATCACACTCTGGGTAAGTGATGGAGTCAGAATTCAAAGCATTGGGCAACTAGACTATCATACCTATACTCTATCATTTTTCAGCAAACACGAATGAAAAACCCTTAAGCACTTGGAAATGTTGTACTTTATATAAATTATATAAAACATGTGACTTCATCTAAGCAACTCGATCACAAAATGAGGAAACTTTTATTACAAAGCAGTTGAAGGTTTTACTACTTAACAGTGCTTACTCTATTACCCCAGAGCCTCCTATTGCAGTTTGTTTATGACTTTTCTCATAAGTCATAAGCTTCGAGGTAGAAAAGTAATCAAGGGAAAAATGTTTGCCCCCAAATAATTTACTAATGCTTAAAATCATTCCCTATTGGATTTTTTTACCCCTAAATGTGCATGCACCAACATAATGTAACAGCATGAAGCCATATCAAATAGTTACTCAAAGTAGAGAACATAAATTTGATTCTCTATAGGGACTCACCACCTGACCATTTTAATTTACTTAAATGTGCCCCTGACTTAAGTCAAAGCAGAGCAGTGGCACAGCCTTCTCTTCTGCCTTAGGTACTTCTAACACCACTGACTGAGCCTCTGCTAATTAGATTTAGTAAAGAAGAGGTGTTATTAGATGTTGGATCTTTAGTAGAGAAGAGATATGTCAGATATTCCAATGTAGCTACTCCCCTTCTCAAGATACAAATTTAAGTTTATATTAAATTTAATATAAATTTCCATTTTAAAGAAAAAGGCCAATGTATTAAGCCATTGCAAAGGGGATATTAAGGGGGCAGGGACAAAGAAACAATGGGATCAGAGCCTGCCCACCCACCTACCCCACCATGTCACGGCCACTTATTAACATAAAGAGCCAGGCCTTCATTTAGTGGCTTTCTTAGGTTTGCCCAATTACTAGCTAGTCTGTGACATGTCCATGTGCCTGTGCATATCGTAGGACAACCTCCCCAAGGCACAAGATGGGAAAGAAAGAAAATGTCCACCATGGTTGCATCTGCTGGAGGGTGAAGATTTTTAAGAGGCCAAGGAATAAAATGACACATAATGCTAAGGAAGGAAAAAAAAAAAAAAAGATCACATTACATACTTTGTAATATAACAGAGGAAGGATTAGATAGTATGATAAAAGTTTCTTTATTTTATGTATAATCTCCTCTTCTGGAAAAAGAAGTGTTCCAAGTTCTTAAGTAAGGCTTAAGAAAGAATCACCTTAGTCTTAGTTTTGCCAGTGAGGTCAGAAAGATAACAAAGGCCTGATTGAACGCCCATGACTCAGAACACAGAGACCCTGGGCCACCTCTCCAATTGCTCCAACATGAACATTATGAAAAAGGTGTTCCAGTGGCATTCAGGCTCTCCCAATGAATGTATGCCTCTTCATTAAAGCAAAAGGATACATTAAATGACAACCATGTGCCTGTGGATCTAAGTTAACTATAATTATTCTACCTTTTTGTTCATCCTTTTGTTCATCTCCAAAGAAATAGTGCCAAATAACCAGTGAATGAATGGGCATAACTTTATGGTATTTTCAATAGAAAATTCTGATTATGGACTTATGTTTACTTATCTACTGGGGTATATATTTTAAAATCAACTCTATAGTTTTTCTGGAAACAACATAATCCTCAAGACTGATAATTAGGAAGGTTCACTAATGACAAATTTTAAACACTAAAAAGATGGGGCAATTGTCTTCCCACAAATTATTCATTCACTGTGCACATGTATTACAGCAAAAGAAATCAGATGTAAATGCTGACCTCGCGGCTCTCTATCAGCCCTGGTCTCATGCAGAGCTCTATCTATGTGCAGGTTCCAGGCTTTTAGAGATCTAAAACATCTGGCATGCTATGACATGAAAATTCTTCCCCCAGCTCCATTGTACTCTTGTGACATTTTAAGAAATCAACTTGGCTGGTAATGGTGGTTCCCACCCATAATCCTAGCACTGGGAAGATCACTTGAGACCAGGAGTTTGAGATTAGCCTGAGCAAGAGCAAGACCCCATCTCTACTAAAAATAGAAAAAATTAGCCAGACGTCATGGTGGTGTGCATCTATAGTCCCAGCTACTCGAGAAGTTGAGGCAGGAGGATCGCTTGAGTCTAGGAGTTTGAGATTGCTGTGAGCTAGACTGATGCCACAGCACTCTAGCCCAGGTGACAGAGCAAGACTGTTTCAATTTAAAAAAAAAAAAAAAAAAATAGGAAAGAAGTCAGCTTAAGGTTTTCACTCAAAAATCAGTATCCTGAAGTTAGAAAATCAGCACTAAAGACAGCTGGACATGTGGCATAAAAAGTTCTAAAAGGGTTTTCGGTATTTGTACTTGAAAAATTAACTTGGACTTTAAAGTACTAAGAAAAACTTGGCTTATCATCTACTTAATTAACTATTGTTTTTTATTAGGATTTGGGTTATGTACTTATAGTATACACGTATCTTCACAACACACTTTTCTGATACGAATTCAATGTTTAATAATTAAAAATTTACTTATGAATGTATCTGAATCTAAAATTCTAGACCCAACCCTGAAATAAAATTAATCAAATATCTCATCCTTAATATCTTATTTTAATATAATATACTAATAAGTACAGATTCATTCCTTAATCTGTGGTTAATTGAGAGATACCTGAATATCTGGCTTCTTCTATATTTACAGTCTGACTTCATGATAAACATGTAGCTTTTCTAAGGTAAACGTATTTTTGTAAAAAGAATAACACCAAAGTAAAACTGAGACGAAGGAAACCATCTACTTTCATATAAAGCCATCTATTACCAAGTAACAGAAGTGCTCTTTTGAAATTTCAGTGTTATTGTTACAGACACTTCACAACCAATGATTGATTATTTCTGCCTTCTTCAGGAGTTTTAAAACTCAAAATGTTAAAGAAAAGCCCGGCCTTGTATTATAAACTAGGTAATGTACTGTCTTAGTTTTTGATTTGTGACGCTACAGAAGACAGATTAAAAACAGAATGTTATTGATGAACATCCACTAGCTGCTGAGAACTGACTCACGTGTAGGTCTCCAGCTACACCTCAATACATACAATATATTCCCAGAAATCAGACCAGAGCTGTCTTTAGGAAGTGTTATAACAAACAGTTTCACTCCTAATCAATGCCTTGCCATCAATAAAATCAAAGATATGACATAAAGGAAGAACAAAGCTGTAAATCTCAAACAATTTTAAATGAATAAAATTACATTCCATACCCTCCAAAATGCTATGAATATACCATGCATATGGATTAAACAATATGCCAAGAGATAGATGGCACATAAAAGTATAAGCCAGTTGTATTAATATCATAAATACAAAAAAAAAAGTAAAAGTAAAGCCATTCAATGAAGAGGGTCATTGTTTCCTCCTGCTTTACCTTTCCATGTGGAAAGATCTCCTTGCAGTAACTCCCCGAGTCTCTGTTACCCCCTTGCTCACTGCTCCCCAGGGCAGGAGGGAGGACTCAGCTGAGCAGTGAGGTGTGCAGAAGGGAACGGGCATGCAGAGAGAGCTCAGCCCTTCGGGGTTCCCCATGCTGCACACGCACTGGGCTCTACCCCGCAGTGCTGTGAGACGGCGCCATGCACACAAGGAGTGGCCAGTGGCTGCTACGTGCCGTCAGTGACTGCCTAATGCCAACCTGCCAACCCGCCAGGGCTACTGGCACACCTGCTTGGGTGATAAACCAAAAGCCACTTTCTTCAACCTTGCCTTTAACAGCAAGAAAGCTGCTTCCTCTGCAACTTGATAATCGTGCCTATTCTTCATCTGTTTCCAAACTGGGTGAGGGAAAGGATATATTGTCTATCAGATCCCTGTATCAGTTTCTGTAGCATAACAAATCACCCCAAAACTCAGTAGCTTGAAATAATACCATTTATTAGCTCATAATTCTGAGAGTCAGCTGGGTCGTTCTGGTCTGAGCCGGCCTGGCTGGTCTCTGCTGGGCTTGCTCACGAGGGGCCGGCTGCTGGCTGGCAGGGAGGCTGGCAGCTGGCTGGTCTAAAATGTCCTCACTCATGTCTGGCAGTTCACTCCATGTGCCTCTCATCACCCAGCAGACTACTCAGGCTCATTCACATGGTGGTGACAGTGAGTCCCCAACAGCAGCAAGGGAGGACTAACTCCAATACGTAACCTCTCAAGTCTCTGGCTGCGCTCTATTTGTTAATTGTTCCATTAGCCCAAATGAATCTCCTGGCCAAGCCTTATGTCCGTGAGAAAGGGGACTGTACAGGGTGTGGACGCAGGATAAGGAATTACTGTGGCCATTTCTGGAAATAATCTATCAGATTGTGTCCATTAAAATGAAATGGTCACAAATTCTTTGATGCTCTTCCATTGAGAGGTGTCCCCCTACCCCTGAAACTGGGCAAGCCTGTGCCCACTTTGATGTAACAGAGCACAGCAGAAGTGACGTGCCACATGCTTTCCCAGGCTACTGCAGGCTTCCTCCTGGTCCTCTTGGAACGCTGGCTGTCAGGATGCTCCCTCTTGGAACACGTCTCCCTCTCAGACCCCAGCCACCATGCTGGGAAAAGCCCACCTGTGTTCTACCCTGCTACGTTGTTGGTGGAGGTGGGGGATGTTAGGCAGCAAGAATAACTAGAACACACACCAATCACAATGTCTGCCTCTCTTCATCATTCACAAATCATATTGTTATCAAGTTAAACAAGTCAGTAACAGATGCAGTTTAAATATCAATAATTTTGTTTGCCTTTAGGGGATATTTAGAAAAAGTATTTACAGTGATCTGCACAGAATAGTAAAACCAAATAATCCAATAAAGCAGAAGCTTTATTTCTCAACAAAATTCTCACTGTACATAATTACTTATGTGGTCATTAATAAATTAATTCAACAAATATAAATTGGCTGTTAGACACTTTTTAGTTGCTGGTCATTCACCAATGAACCATACTAAGGCTCTGTCTTTATGCAGTGTATATTTGGGCTAGAGACGATAAACAAAAAAAAGTATGTAACAGAGAAAAAAGCAAACATTTATTGAGTGCATACTATGTGCCAGGCACCATTACAAGTGCTTTAAATACTAATAAATTGTTTATCTGTCTCTACAACCTATGAGATCAATGCCATTATTTATTCCTATTTCAAAATGAAGAAATGGAGGGAATTAAGTAACTCACTGTCTTTTTGTTTAAACATTGGAAACCGCATGATAAACTAGTAAGAGTTGCAAAAGTAGGCTCATGAATAATATCTGAAATAATAAACCAAGAAAAGATAAGGCCTGCCTGTATTTAACCAATTCCATCCTCATCTCTAGCATTTATATACCTACTGTGTGTCCAATATTACACTAGGCTCTTGATATGCCTCTGTGAACAGGAAAGCCAGGTCTCTTGTCCTCAGTTTATCCAAGTGTATGCACACCTGAAACCATAGTTTTTTCAGTGTATGTTTCTCTGTGCTATTCTTCTTTTAGAAGACAGAATCCCTTGGGACTTGTATCACATTTTCTCCACAGTCTAAATTGCTCCCAAGCACCACAGATATAAGGCAGCACATGTGACTATTAATAAATCCAACACATTTCTAAAAGTTTCCAGTTCATAACACTAGATCCAAAGTCCTTAAATACAAAAGTATAAATATTATGAGACCAATAACCTTTAGCAAAGTAGGGGAAATATCATTTCGCATCAACCAAACATCTGAATGTGCTTCCATATTTTATCTTCTCTACTGAAGCAAATGCTGGCCATCTTCTATTTTAGTAAAACCTCTCTTCTAATGACACTAACCTCAGGGATACATAGTTTTCAAGTGAGTTTTGAACCTAAATTTAAAAGCATATCTCTCTTACAAAATGAGAGAGAAGTCATTCTCATTGAAGTCATGGGCTTTCTTTTCCACTTCCCTTGGTAGACAATTCGCTTGAGTGATCTTGTGCCTGCTTCAGGGTAATAATTTTCGCCAATAACAATCTATGCTTTTACTAGGCAGCTGCTGGAAACGTAGGCAAAATAAACTTCCTACAAAATGGCAAATCTCATCTCCTTTTCCAAGCTACATGAAGCTAATTTTTAGCGGTTTGGGGAGAATACGAGTGGGTTTGCTCATTGCTTTAAATCCCCATAAGCCAGAAGGCAACTCCCAGTGACCACCTATGAGTCAGTCCTCTAGCTATACAGGATGAAATTTCCTGCTCTTACCACTAATGTGCTCCTTTCCTCTCTAAAGCAAAGGATACTCTTAAATACCAGGGTGTTCCCACTACCACAAATTTCATTGTGGGAAAAATGGTAACAAACACCATATGAAATCCATTCATGGAGATATATTAATCTTAATTGGAAAAGAATTGGGTGTTTAATATTTATTCTCCATGGATACTGAAAGCATCAGGGGACATGAAAATACTTTTGTTTAGAACTTAAAACTTCAAAATTTATACCCAAAGTTATTTTGCTAATACTTACAATAAAGTAATCTTGAATTATTTTCCTAGAATCCTCAAGAGTAATGTTGATTAAATTATCCCAGAATGCTTAGGTATAAATTCTACAATGAAAACAACAGTAAACTTATCCCACTTCAAAAATAGTTTAATTAATTAATAACTCAAGTTAATTTGTCTTGTCATAAGAAAACACTAAAAATGCATGAATAGCTTTTGGAATAAAAATTCATCACTCCTTAAAAGGGTGCCGTTAAAACTGAGGCACACTTCCTCTTCCTAGACAGCACTCATCAGAGTTTGCCTAATAAGTATGGCAGGGGTTATAATCATTTCCCTTTGGTTACAGCATACATGGTCTGCATGAGTCCTTTTGTTTCCATATTTGGCATATAAAATCATTTAACCTAAGTGGCACTATCCTACTCAATTCCATTTCACATTAAAACTTTCCAAGACATTTCTCTAACAATTATACATTTTTACAAATATGGATAATCCTAACACATGGCACACAAAAGTGTGTCGTTGGGCCAACTAAAATGGAAAATTAAATTATTTAAGAACTACAGAATGCTGGAAATGGGAAGAACCATAGAATTTATCCAATTCAATTCCATTGTTTCAAAGATAAACTCTAGCCCCAGAAGGTTACGCTATAAATAATGATTCATTTTTTTAAAAAATCAGCTGCATAGTTTGCCTAAATCACTAAAAACAATAATTTTCAAATGGCACTCCTCTGGTTCTAGGGCTGGTTAGGAAGATCTCAAGGGCCCCAGAGGGTGCAGGGGTTCTGAACTACCCACCTCCTCTTCAACTACATCAGCACTTATTTTACCTGTTTTATCTGTGGGGCTCAGCATAACATTTCCTTTGAGGAAGAAATGCTACTTTCTTCTTTCTTAGAAGAAATGCTAAAAAGAACTAATGAGCACACTTAAGATACTTTAGTCAACACTGTAATTTTTTTCTAGTCCGAACTTAGACTTTCTTTCTTTCTTTTTTTTTTTGCTTCAAAATATCAGAGGTAGGAATATTTTCGTTGCATGGGTACACGGTGTAATGCTGAAGTCGGGGCTTTCAGTGTGAGCTAAATGATGGGTACACACAGGCAGAACGGTTTTTTTCTTTCTAACAATCCCAGTAGTGCCATAGGATGGTGAGACAGCCAGGGCAGCGGAGGTTCAGTACTGTGGCCCTCAAAGAACCCAGAGATCTCAACAGGGGGACAGACTATGGCTAGGGATACAAAACCCTGAGACATCATCTTAAACTTTCCCAATGAATCACAATGAAATCAACAGGGCCAGAGACCTCAGGGCAGTGCTGTGGGTACTGCAGCTCCAAAGCACTGACCACAGCGCCATATTTATAACAGCAGACATGGACAACCTCACGATGCACTCTCATGCCCACTTTAGAAACTCTGGATCTAGGGCTATTGTAAGCAGACCTCGCCTGATTTTGTTCAATTTTTTTTTTTTACCTTTAACAGGGAACATTTCACTTCTACAGTACAAATCATGTCTAAAGGAGGCTAATAAATCTGTGTTTTACCTAACAAGTGTATCGCATTCCCATTACCTAAATACGCTGGAAGAGAAACAAAATTTCTCAAAATAAAATTTAAAGTATATAGGTCTACTCCTTTTATTAGATAAATGATACCCCAAAAGTTTTTAATTTAAAACTGATGATTTATATTTTGCTTTAATCATAGAACAAACATTTGATTAAAGAAAATAACCCTTGGAGGATCTTTTTCATACTGTACTGACTTTAAAGACTTATAGAATATGAAAAACAGTTGGACAAATACTTATTTATCAGACTTCTAAAAAGTTTTTCAAAGGTAAAGATTTTAAGTGTTCTTTAAAAAAAGATTTTAAATTACATTATATTATAAAGCAAGCTGTCATGCAAAGGTTAAAAGCCTAAATGTAAGACAAGAAAACATATTCTTATACCTATCTGTTAAAGGCTCAAGTATCTAAAATATTCTGCTATAAATACATGTTTCACTCTTCTGAACTTCTTTACAAAGCTTCAAGTAAAATACTCACAGTTACTTATTACTCCTCCCAGTGGATCACCTTTAAAGTCAAATTCAATATCCATATATTTGCCCTGCCAAAAAAAGATATTGTGAGTTTTCAAGTTTCAAGTACTTGAAGCATTCAGTCCATGTACTTCTTAGAGAACAGCATACTAAGCCCTTATTTTAATGCATTTGTTTAAATGTAATTAAGAAAAACACACTTTATATAACCATGATGCAAAACAATATGCCCCCATAAATAATGCAACTAAATGCTCCATTAGCTCAAAGTGAATACAGCCTGTTGCTAATTTAAGAATAGATCTCAGCCATCATGTAACTGTTCCACTTCAGATACGTGTTTCAAACTTCTGAAGGGTGTGTGTACTCAATTCAAGAACAAAATAATGGGAAAAATAAGTAGTCCTGGTATAAGCACTGATAGGGAAGATAAATTATTTCATTTCTTTTAATAGGCAAAATATGTTTTAAGCCATGACTAGACACTCCAAACATATTAGACAGTGGATGAAATGCAACATTCAGAGATGTTTTTATATGTACTCAAATCAAATACACGATTATATGGTGTGACCAGCTCAGAAACACTTATCATTATTACATTTTTTGGCTTTTGACCCAGATTATATAGCAATATATAACCCAAGTTCATATTACACTTTATAGACAGCATCTTAAACACATAGAAACACACATGGAGTTTAATACTGTGATTTTTAAAGAATTGGTCTATAATTGCCTATTAAAGAGTAACAAGTATAACAGAAAAACCCTAACAGCTGTTTCTTGTTCAGAAAAGGGTGTGTCGATCTAATAAGGAAAGTCTTAGGTTTTGTTTCATGCCCTGAGAATTACTTTAACTCTTTCTAATTTTCCAAATGATGGTAAGGAAGAAGAAACATGATCCCAAGGAACTCAATCAATAACGCAACTTGTGACTTTTTATTAGCTTGCGCACACCCCCCTTCACCTTCTCCCACTCCACTGTCATGGGTCATCTACCCTTTAAGTCTGTACTTATTCGTAAGCAAATGCCCATCAAGCCCTTCCTTGATGCTGAAACAGGCACAGGGGAAAGCAAGGCACAGCTCCTGCCTTTGAGGAGCTTATTGTCCAGTGAGGAATTGAGACAAGTCAGCCGAACATTCCAGGGTGGGAGGATACATCCTACAGTGGGTCTGGGTGCTACGCGCACAAAGAAACAGGGACGAAGGCAGAATGGGGAGTCAGCCCCCCACTTAAATGCAAAGTATCGGGAGAGGTGAGGCAGCAGGCATAAGAACTGGCATCTGCGAGGATGGGGAGTGGGAAAACGAGGCTGGAGAGGGAAATTGGAACGCCCCACAACGTTGAGACATTCTTCTTGCAACAAAGCCATGTCCATAAAGGCTCCTAAACAAGGATGCCATGATCAGACCTGCCTATTTACAAGACCACCCTATCTAGTGTGGAATGGATGGGAAAGGAGCAAGAGTAGATGTAGCAGACAGGAGGTGGCTGCAGTAATGAGAGGAGAAATGTTGGTGGCTTTAAGTAGGAGCCACAAAGGGAGAAGTAAACCAAGTTGAGAGCTACTGAGAGAAGCTCCGTGACAGGCCTGGGCTGGAGTTGGAGAGGAGAGAGGATAAAAAGTCCAGGAATGTGGTGCCCAGGCAACTGAGCGGTTGGGGAGGCCCTCCATGGTGGTGGGGGGCACAGGGGGAGAAGCAGCTGCAAAGGAAAGGAGGGAGGAACGGTGGCTCTGTCCAGGGAGCTAGAAGCTGACCATGTAAGACACAGTCATTTTGACAGAAGGTGGGCCCTGGCACAGGAGCTGACAGGACCTAGGGCACAGGTGGAGGGACTTGTGAAACCCATGACGGGGGGAGTGTATGCAGACACACATCCAGGTGAGGCACCGGGAAGCAGGAGTAACTCAGTGTGATGATGATGATGACTTCTGTGAAGGGATAGGAGGTTTGAAGAGAGCAGAATAAACACTGAAGAGAAGGAAAAGGAAGGCAACCAGGGCCAAACCAACCAGTGTCCAGCCCCGAGGACTCAGCTGACAGGGGAACGACACTTCCCGTTCAGCCCCTTCCTGATGACTTGCCAAAAGCCTGCTTCCTTCTGACCACGTCACTAGGTCCACTCAGAAATAACCAGTGGCTCCCCAACACCTGTGAAATGACACCTGAGTCCTTGAGCCTGACACTCTAGCCCCCTGGCTGGGGCCTTGCCCTGTGTTCCGGGCCGATGTCCTGCGGCTCCTCACACCCTCTGGCCCAGCAGCCACGAGCTTTGGCACATGCGAGTCCATGTGGTCTCTCTCTCCTGGCTTCCTCGTGCTGTAATGCCAGCTCCTTCCCCTTGCCACGCGATTTTGGCACGTTTAAATCTTACAGGCCCCCTGGGGACTATGCCCTGCGCCAGACTGCTCCACATGCATAAAACTTCACCTATACTTTTCATGAAGAACTTTACTATTTTATGTGTTGTGTTATAATTATTTTCAGACACATCCAATTTTTCTGACTTGTCTATAAGCTTCTTAAACATAGGTATTCATTCATCAATAACTATTTTCTGAGCATCCACTATGGTGCCAGGCACTGTTCTAGCTCCCGAGGCCACCACAGTGCACAGGAAGGCCAGGGTACTCGCTCCCGTGGCCCCTACTGGGGTCTAGGGTCAATGATCACGAAGTAAGTCAATACAGTCATTCCAGAGACTGACACGTGCCTTAAGAAAATAAAAACTGGATGAAGTCAGAGTCTACGAACCGTGTCACAGAAGAGACATTTGAGGGCAGACAAAATGGTATGAGACGCTACCAGCCACGCACAGATCTGGGGCCAGAGCGCACGCAGCATACGAGAGGAAGCGCCTGGCGGCTGAGGAAGAGTGAAGGAGGGCAAGGAACAAAGACGGGGTCCTGGCAGACCACGCAGGGCCCAGAAGGAGTTTGAATTGTATTCTAGGAGCAAGCAGGAGCCATAGGGGCATTTTAGCAATGCAGGGATGGGACTTAGGTAAAGGTCACCCCGGCAGCTGGTGGGGAAAGACTGCAGGCTGTAAGGGGAAATGCAGGAAGACCTATATTTAACTATGTTTAAAAAATAATAATTTTTAAACAAATGGATACATTTTGTGGGCTTTATTCTTATTGAATGAGGTTTGGTAATGAATGTTTCCCAACCCTATAGGTTCTGTTTTATACTTTCCAGTGCCTTGCTCAGGTCTTTGCACATAGTAGACGCTCAACACATTACTCATCCCCCAAAGCCTTGGTTGAGAAGAGTGATTTTAAAAGCCTTAAAATGTTTTGTTTTTTTTTTCCCCAAAAACAGTAGGCCCCTTTCTTAAAAGAAGCTCAATATGTCAAACTAGAGCTGCCGTGATGGGAGGGGGGCACTATGAGGCTCCTCCATGGGAACACTGGTCCCCAGTGTCAGCTACGATGAACCTGCATTCACCATAACACAGCAGGTCCATCAGATTCTCAGTGAAGAGGTCAAGAAACTCATTCTAGGCTAACCAGTTGAAGACACTGAAGAAACAGCGAATTCCCTGGAGCACAAGTATGTAGTACATAAACCACTGTTATGTACAGTAGGTAACTTTAAATACTGTAGAGTCCTACTATAAAATTATAACATATATTTGGGTATATTACCAGTCAAGTCACAGACCACAAAGCAGAGAAATTGCTAAAAACTGGGCATGAAATGATGTAGCCTATAATCAGGTATTAATTTCATATCCTAATGCTGGTGTTGTAATAGGATTTCTCTAAAGTTACTTAATAAGCCAAATCACCTGCCAAGCCTTTCACTACATTTCAAATATCACTAAGTAGTAATGACCTTCGAAGCAATATGATTTTCTGCATTTTTATGGTCTATAAACTAAATATATTTGCAAATATTTTTTTAAAAGTGTGTGTGCATATAATTTGCCGACGGCAAAAATAAAATCTCTATCAGCAAAAATAAAATCTCTACCACATAAAGAAGCTTCATCACTGGAATTACTTCTCTCTGCCCACACTTCACTTCTAATTCTATTTATGTAATGAGATTAGCTATGTTACCACAACAGGCAAAGGCATGGATCAAATCAGTTACAACAACTTAAGGGGCTAATCTGATGGAAAAAATTCACAGCCTTGGAATCAGGAGCCTTATTTATTATTACCCTTTCACTTTCTAAGGTATTAGAACTATCTCCTCCTGAGGTCACTCTCTTACCTTAATCACCAAATAACCCTAATGAGGAAGAAGCCAAAAGGGATCTCAAAGAAAGGGGAGAAAAGTCAGGAAGGGTTTGGGGTAAGGAGGCATAAGAGATCATCAAATATGGTGATGGTACAAGTAACACATGTGATAAGACAGTTCATAAAGTAAACAATCTTTTTATTATAAAAATGCATAAACTTAATTAAACTATCAAAAAGAAGAACCAACCAACTTCAAAACATGACCATCATGCTCAATACTTCCCACAGCTGCGACCAGGCAGTGTTTGTGCTTTTGTAAAGGCCTGAGGCACCAAACAACATGGCCCAGCTGTAGGAGCCCACATGCCAATGTGAGGGCACACGCCAGAGAGTGGTGGGTGGGGGTGAGGCTGGAGAGGTGGAACAGGCCAGGTCCTTTGTCGGTGGAAGCAGCATTTTCCAACTCAACCAAACTCAAAACACCAATTAGCTTCAGTTTTTACTACTCAATTCTACTCCTTGCAACCTCTACCCCTACCCCTCCACCCCCACCCTCTTGCATTTGTTGTCAAACCTATTGATTTTATCTCAATAAAGATTCAGAATACACACCAACCTTCCTGGGCCTTCTAAATAAGGCACAAGGGCTATACAGTATACAAACTTGACACCCGGGTTATCTTTCTTTTTACTTAATTTGTGATTCTTAAAAATGACTTCTAAATACCAACACCCTGATGAGAAATGAGTTACTCCAAATAGCCTCATTTAAATTGCTTATGGAATTTTATGGTAGAAGAAAACATCAAGACAACATGATAAAAATAGCTTGTTACTCCAAAAAGAACTAAAAAGGAAAATTCCAGAAAGCAAAAGAGTCCTTATAGAACTTTCAGTGTCAACAGAGATGATGTTCTTATTTTAAAAATGTGTGTATTAAGAGGTATTAAATGCCTACTGGTTGTTTAAATATACATGAGCTAAATATTAGTGTTAACACTTATGCTTATACAAATACTTACAAATCTAGAGGAGTTGTCATTCCTTACAGTTTTGGCATTTCCAAAAGCTAGTAGGAAAGAAACAGATGCATGGTTAAAGTTTATAGAAATAACTTCAAGCAGAAAAATAAAGCAGATACAGTATTTGACAGCTAAATTCCTGCAAACTACAACTTGTAGCAATGACATTTCTGTCCTAAATTCCTATAGAAATATACTTACCAAGGTCTGAATCAGCTGCTAAAGCTTCCACGTCTTATAAATTCACAGAAAAAAAGAGTCATCCCTATGATTCATGGAATTTTTTCAACCATTACTGTAAACTTAATCTTATCTAATTCAATACCTCTCAACACTTTTAGACAGTAGTCAGTCAATCAGTGGCCAGCAAGCAAAGCTTCCATGGTCTTACACCATTATTATCAGTGAATAGGTTATTTCAGAGATTACTGTTATCAAAGGCTTTCTGGAACTTGAGGAAGTTTCCAGATCATGGAAACACCATGTGAAATTTTAAATTGTTTAATTATTAAATTTTAAAATAAGGCTACTTAAAGGTGATTATTATGTAACTCTGAAATACAGAAAGAATGGGAACAAAAGTTGTTTCCGATAGGCTGAAAATGTTATAGTGTTTCATTAGTTTATGTCCATCAGACCTAACTGAAATTTTCCAGAAAATAAAGAAAACTGAATTGGCTCATAATGCAAAAGTTATTCCGATCTTAGCTGCTTCCAGGAGACAAATCTCCCACAGGACTCCCTTTTAAATGAGGGCACATAAGAACCACAGGGTTGACACTGCCCCAGGCACAGAGAAAGCCTGTTTAACACAGGTAATAGCACAGGGTCAAAAAGCAAAAGGACTGTTTCACCAATCTTCACCAAGCCTGTGTACAAGAGAGAGGCAAATTAATCTGGGCCGTGGTAGTAGAGGGTTCAGGAGTACAAGCATAAATTATATAAGTAGAGGTGATCCCTGCTGGGGGCTCTGCAAGCCCAGCCCGATGTAAAGCCCACCTGTACCTGCTCAAACTTTAATGTGCAAACCAATCACTGAGGAACTTACTAAAGCACAAACTCAGGTGCAATGGGTCTGGGACAGGCATGAGATTCTCCATTTCTAGCTAGTCCCCCACTCACCCAGGCTGTGACTAGGATATAGGGGTCACACTGTAGCTAGCAAAGAATGCATGACGATGGGGTAATCAGAATTGACTCTTTGCATTAAAGTGTAGGCATCAAATCTCTGGAAGCCTCCATAACTTCTTCAAATTAAACAGGGAGAAGAGGATTAGAGTAACAAGCACTCACATGAGAACTAAGGGCCAAAAGCTGGTCTGAGTTTTGAAAGCAGTCACCTGATAAATGAGTGAGGGTGCAGTGCTTATGTAGAAGTTAATTTTACTCAGCAGCCAAGCCTGACGCGTTATATTTTGCATTAGGTGGCTTTTTTTTATGTTTTTTTACTTTAAAAACATAGTTGGCTCAAGTTCAGCTACAGCAAAATTTACAAAGTCAACACAGGGAAAGTTCTTTGCATTCGAGATGCTGCTTGGGCCGAGTATGGTTCGGTAAGTCCTGACATCAGATTCTCTCTCCAACAGAAAATATGCTGAGATGCTACATTCAATGAGGAAAACTGCACACTAAAAATACTCAAAAAGGATGCCTGCTGGGGAGGTTCCCACCCTTATCCTATGTCCACCACCAGCTAAAAGGCTTTCATAAATGCACCCTCGATGATGGTGTGCGCTGACCTAGTTATCAAGAAGACTATGGCATTTCTTGTGTTTTCATAGGCTGGTCTTTTGTGGTGGGTGTGAACAGGCCAGGCTGCCAAGTTCGCTAAGTTGGACAACCCCAAAGTCCAGTTAGAGATGCTGGTGCATAAAGGACAGCTTATTGTGGCTTGAAGGTCAGGGGCAAGCAAAGGAATTGCTTCAAAAACACTTTATTCGGGGCACCCTTTGCAAGCCATAAACCATCTTTTCATCAAACAAATCTGAGTTGCACATTACTAAACACAATCCTAAACACTAAAGTCTTTTATTGTGAGCCACAGAATCAAAGACAAGAGGTCCATTATAGAACACTTGAGACACATTCCTCAATTGTTTTTTTTAAGTTCATTGTTCTAAATGTTCATTTACAGTAGCAGCTCCAGTTAAAAAGTAAAGCCTTCCCATAAAAGATAATACATGCCCACAAGGAGACATTTCTTCCATCTCCTGCACTGGAGCCTAGTTTCAAATACCACCGAATAGAGGCAGCTTCTAATCACAGATGCAAGCTACAGCATTCCACAGCGCTTCGACTGTACATCACAGCATTCTTAAAATAAGCACATAAAGAAACACAGCATATGCATAGCATCCTAACTTAAAAGCAAAAGGCAACAAACACAAAGTCAAAATTGAAACAATAAAATGAAGAGATTCCACTTCCCATAATAGCCTCTTTCTCAGTTAAGGTACTAAAGGAGAGGAAAAATAAAAAGCAATGCAATAGCTTATTTGGCCTTTGCTTTTCTCTTATTCTATCCGGGGGTGCGGATGCAGGGTGTCTCCTTGTAATAAAATGGAGAAACTGGAGCAGGAAAGTGTATCTCGGGGTCACAGTGAATGTTCAGTGTTCAGAAGCCCAAAAGGGCGGGAGAGGCTGGGCCTGAGTATGAAGGACAACAGAGCAGGGTTCTGTCCCTCCACACGCGGGAGGGGGTGCCCACCTGCCCCCGAGCAGCTCTGCTTTAATCCATGTTAAATCTTGTCCTTCCATGACTTTGCTTCCATAACTGTGACCAAAAGGTTGGACCAAACTACTTCTCTAGCCCAGAGATTCTAATCAGGGGTGGTTTTGAGCCCCCAAGGGACATCTGGCAATGTCTGGAGACACTTTTAACAGTAACAAAACTCGGGGCAGGGGTGCAGGTGCCACCTGGTGAGCTGAGGCCAGAGCTGCACAGGACAGCTCTCCACAGCAAAGACGCACACAGGCCAGCAGTGCCGAGACCGAGAAACCCTACTGCCCAACGAGTGTGTTAAAGGACAGCAAAGACACGCTTACGGTAGGAAGAGACTGTAATGTCTTGCTTCGATTTACTGTTTCCAGCGTAAGAGTGGTTCATGCTGATGGTGTGTGCCATCCCCGATGGCAGTAAGGGGACTCATCTCTGGCTTTGTCTTCTGATGGTGTTATGGACTGAATGCTTGTGACCCCTCCAAAGTCGTATGTGGGGTTAAAGCTCTAACCCTGAATGGGATGGCATTAGGAGGTGGGGCCTTTGGGAAGTAATTAGGGTTAGATGAAATCATGACAGGTAGGGCCCTCGTAATGGGATTACTGCTCTTATGAGAACAGATACCAGAGAGGTAGCTTGTTCTCTCTCCCCACCCCAGCACAATGAAAAGGCCATGTGAGCACACAGCGCAATGGCAGCCAGCCACAGGCCAAGAAAGGAGGCCTCAGAATGAAAGCTACCTGACCAGCACCTTGATCGTGGATTTCTAGCCTTCAGAAGTGTAAGAAAATGAGTTTCTGTTGTTTAAACCACCCAGTTTGTGTACTTTGTTGTGGTAGCCTGAGTTGACTAATACAGAGAGCAAACCATGGAACCTGGGAGCTCTACCGTCAGGTTTAGGCTTCCCCTGACCCTGAAAAGACTGGTCCTTAAGTGTTTCTTTGGCATAGCCTTCGTTTCCCCGACAACAAAAATAACCAGCACCAGCTGTTCTGAATGACAGAACAACACTGCACCTTCAAAGGCAAATATCGATTGATTATTTTTAAGCAAAATTTAGGTAATTCAAATAAAAATGGAATGGGGAAAAATGGTTAAGTGGGAAAGCTGCTTTTACATGAGTAAACTGTTGCCTCCACTAAGCACGTGAAGCCAAGAGTTCCTAAGATACAGCTTATTTGCTCAACAGGACTTGGCCTGAATCTCTTCCTTCTGCCTCCCTCCAAGAAGACCTCCCAGTAAACCAGGCCCTGAAAACTATTCGAGTCACACTGGCCTAATGTACACAAAAAATCCTACCTTCCAAGACCGGGTTGGACTGTAAAAGCTGTTCTTTGACTTGATTAACTTCTGCTCCTTTTCCACAAACAGCTGCCACGTAGGACATGACAAGCTTGCTGGCCTCTGTAATGAAAACAAGTCATCTTAATCAGTAAAGCAGAAATTTTAAAAAATCTTTTTTTGGGGGAGGAAATTGGGGATAGAAGACCCACTAACAGTGTTTTCAAACGCCTTTATTCCTGGGAATAAATGTTTTCGGAAACGTTTTAAATTTGTGCGCTTTCCTACTCAATGACATGCCATCATTTCAGATATAATAGGAATTACACTTAAAAGTTATCACTGGGCAAAAAAATTGCTTAGTAACATAGCCAACAAAATCTCAGGAGAATTATCTTCTCAAAGCAATCATTTGTATACAATTACTATATTACATACAGATGATTCAAGACAAAAATAACTTGGTAACATTGGTATCTTTACTAAATGTATCTTCAAAGTTTAAGAGAACTGTTCTTCCTCAAAGATATTTTCTAAGCCAAACTGGTTTGCTCACAACTAGACCTAATTAATTACTCTTCAACTCAATTCAAAAATTAAGCAGCTAATGTAAGGACTTGGTAACAAGAAATACAGCCTTTTCAGGGCACGGTAGTTTTAACAGGCTTCACTAGTAACCCCAAAAGGCAAACTGCTAAAGAAGAAGCCACATGAAGCATACGCAAAATTCTTAGCTCCAACTGGTGAGGTGGACAAAATGTGTTTTTGGTGGTTTTATCCTTTCCCTATCAGTCTGTGTCCCCTCTCAACACCTGCCTCCTAGAACCTGATTCTTTTAACATTGAGATCCAAGGAACGTTAATAGGTATTCAAGGAAAATGAGGTCCAAAGTCAAATGCATATGGGGCCACAGTGAGTGAGAGGCAGTGAAACAAGTTTTCTTATCAAAGGGCTTCTCAGAGGCCATAATATGACCACGTGCATTGCTGATCTCCGGAAAAGGACCTAGGATGCTATGTCTCTCCAACTAACTTGCCATGGAATCTATTTTTCATTGAGCTGTTCTAATTAGTTGTTTTTAATGTTCCACAGTCAGGATCTGGGAAATGCTCAACTATTAAATGTCAGCAGAATAAAATGTGTGCCCTGGTCTGGGCGGTCAAGGTAAGGAAATCAATCTTTCCAAATTTTGCTTTGTCTCAAGTCTTTGCTCTGGTGCCACTGTCCGCGGGCAGGTGAGCCTTCCCCAGGTGTGAGAGATGGTACCTCCGCCTATGGGTATAACGTGTAATGGGGCAACCTAAACACTGCCGCTTATCACCGGGAGACCTGCAGGCGGGCTCCAGTCCCGTCTCCTGCCACTGAGGAGCTAGCAAACAAACAGCTGGAACACCACTTTGGGCACACTGCCCAACAAGTGCTTTTGAGCCTTGGAGCAACCTAAAAGCATCAACAGGAGCCACTGAGGATCAAGGGTCACATAAAGCTCTCAAGTCCTAGGTTGACTGCTCTCCAAGTACTAGCAAATGCGGTATGGGGGAAGCAAATGGTCCCGTGGAGCCTGTGGCGGGAGGGAGGGAGTCTCCACTTAATTTGTTTTCTGAGTAATGAAAATAAGTCCAGACAGACCCTCTGGTGGTCTGTGATGGCTGATTTCTGCTGTCTCCCTTTAAAGACTGTAACCGAGAAACAAAGGGCTTTCCTTCCTTGCAGTGTCCATATGTAGTTTGGATGTTTGTCCCCTCCAAATCTCATGTTGAGATTTGATCCTCAGTGTTGGAGGTGGGGCCTGGTGGGAAGTGTTTGGGTCCTGGGGGCGGATCCCTCATGAATGGCCTGAGCCCTCCCTGCTGTAAGGACTAAGTTCTCACTCTATTAGTTCAGTCAGATCTGGTTCTTTAAAAGAGCGTAGGCACCCCTCCCTTCTCTCTTGCTCCCTCCCTTGCCATGTAACACCCCAGCTCCCCGTTTGCCTTCTGTCCTGAGTGGGGGCTTCCTGAGACTCTCATCAGAGCAGATGCCGGCACAATACTTCTTGTATGGCCTGCAAAACTGTGAACCAAATAAACCTCTTCTCTTCATAAATTACCTAAACTCAGGCATTCCTCAGCAGTCCCCAACCTTTTTGGTACCAGGGACCATTTTCATGGAATACAGTTTTTCCACAGACTAGGGAATGGGAGATGGTTTTGGGATGATTCAAGCACATTACATTTATTGTACACTTTATTTCTATTATTATTACATTATAATATACAATGAAATAATTATACGAGTCACCAATAGGTTGGGGACCCCTGCTTTATAGCAATGCAAAATGGACTAAGACAGTGCAAGTCCACATAACACATCCTCCATTGATTAAAGTTTCAACCATATTTTCCATTGTTTTCAGGATTTAACTAGATAAAAGCAGGTAAATGCATGTAGACAGTCCTGTTGCTCCATCCATGCTGTCCTGAACTGTCACTTACAGACAAAGAGTTTATATACTATTAGATTTCATTTGACTCCTGGGAGCCACATTTCCCTCCACCCACCAGTTCAAGGTGGCACTCTTCTCTGGTCACTTCAGGATACTTTCTTTCCATGCTCTCTGCCCTTCCAGTCCAGGCGAGAGTGCCCTCCCAGCAAGCTCCTGACATCCTGTGCTACCTGGTCTCCAGCTCCGGGCCAGCTCTCCGGAATCGCCCATGAATTCCAGCTCTGTGGTCTGGCCTCTGAAGCAACTCCCCACCAGGCTCCTCATCATTCTGCTGTCTCAGCAGCATTCTTCGTTCCCCATCCCCACCTACACTCACACATACACTATGTATACACTTCTTTCTTGGCATAAATGTCTGGCCTTTCTACATGTTAACACTACTAGAAGACTGAAAACAATTATAGACAAATTAACTGTCTTAGACAATGGCAAATATACAAACACACACACACACAGATACATTCTAGATATAAAGGTGAGTTTTCTTTTAGGCAAAGGAAATAATTATAATTATTCTGGTAATTAAGGACCTTACTGTAACCAAACCTCAAACCTCAGATTCATGGTCACACTGTGTTCTCTGGACATCCTGTCCTGGCCCAGGATGGACTTCAGGGACAAACTGCCTTGGTAGGAGTAGGGGAAATCAACCAAGAATGAGAACCCTTTGGTGGCTGCTAGAATTGATTTGGCCTCTCTAATACCTTTTTAATGGGCAGAACAAGGTGTGATCAAGTTCTTTCAGGGTCAGATTTGTTTGAAAATGGCACCAAGAACGGATCTCTTGGAATTTGTTTTGGGTTTACATCACCTGGCTATTAAACTCTAAATAAACTCACAGTATCTACTGTCACATAAAAATGGATTAAATTAAAATTAGGAATCACTTTTATTAACTTTAAAACCTATTTAAGCAATTTGAATATAATTTTTAAATACAGTTTAAGGATACAGTTCAAGTTGTTTTAACAATTTATTTCCAAGTTGTTAAAAAGTTTCTATGTTCAGATTCTTAACTATCTTCAGGAGTTTTACTATTGGGCTCATTTTTGGAAGATGAGATTAAGAGTAATTTTCTCCAAAGTCACATTGTCTACAAGAGACAACTGTTATAATTTTTTTCTAGACATACTTGATCTTAAAGTCATGTAGTTCATGATATAAGCACTACTTTAGAGAAATGAGTATACTAGAAAGGATGAATTGCAAGGTCCAACATAGTTTAAGAAACTGTTTTCCTAATATTGCACTATGCTGGAAACAGGAAATAATAGTTATCTCATGAATCTTTCTGCTTCATTTCCTTTTGGCTCTTTGTGCTACAGTTCAAATAAATTTGGATCTGTATTCAAATATTTATCTATTTATACAAATCAAATCTTTATGTAATAACTTCTATAAATGAAAAATACTAAATTTTTGAGGGGAATTAAAAATTGAATATCATCTTCCAAATTTCAAAGTCTGGTTTTTTAACTATGCAGACTGTTAAACATAAGAATACTGGCATTTAAAATTGGCAGAATATAACAGCACTGCTTAGAATCAATTCTTGGTTATTTTCGCTAACTCATAGATACTTTACATATGTAAATTCATGAACATATATATGTTGGAATATAACTTGAATCTTAAAATTCATTAATAGTCAAACAAAATACAAAGTTTTCGAGGTTGAAATCTCTTCTCACCAGAAAATAATAGGACATCCAAGGTTTAATACATATTCTGCACTGATGGACAAATGGCCTGTAATGAAATACCTCTGGATCCAAATATGTAGATCAGAATTAATTTCCATAAAGAATAGAAGGGGCTTATAGATGACAGTTTATGAATCTGAGGATTTTTAGGTCTTGTAAAGGTAAGAATAAATAATTTAATTCTGTATGCTCTGACATCTTGCACTGTGCTGTGAATAATAGACATTCTATATCATTGTGTAACTATCATATAATCTTAGTATTACATAAATTCATATAGTAAATTTTTTTAATGAAAGAAAGCACTGTGAAATAGCAGAAGGGAAATGAGAAAGGGAAAACAAATATTTTGATGAAAGACATTATGATCATGAGTCTATAAGGATGGGGATCTTACTCCTAAGATATTTAAACCTATGCAAGCTAACTGTGCAGGCTCCACATTGATTCAAGTCAGGGAAAAAAAGGTGTGAATAGAAGCAAGGCTTATTCTAGGCTTTGTTCACAGAGCTTCTAATACATTTATCCAGGAGTAACAGGCATCTATGGATGCATTCATAAGTAACAGGTTAATGTCTTAAGTGTCACATATTGATCATATCGTATGGCATCTCATAGAGAAAGCCACACCTTTACTCACACACACTGATATATTATTTGCCTCTTTACCTCTCTATCTCCTTGGTTAAGATACTCAAGGTTTTCTAGGAACTGAAGTCTGGTAGTTCAAAGACCTCAAGAGTAAGGATGCTTAAATCAAAGAGGTCGTGTTTGTGTACAATGAAACAAGCACCCTGCAAGCTAGAGGAACATCCTTTTTAGCAGTCCTGAGTATGCTGTGGTGTAAAATAACCCAGCTACAACACATACAAATAGATCAACAGTTCCAATCAGAGGGGTCTAAAAACGTGTGTCTTGCCATAAGAGATGCAGCCTCTGCTACCATGGAAGTCACCACTGATGATGTTTTCATGGAAATAAAAACGCATGTCACCTGCTTCTGAAAGAGGCCACAACATCTGATAATTTATATAAAACACATGGATTGAGAGGTGTCTTTCTCACACGGGCAAGAAACAAAACAAAAGCTCACTACATTTTAGCCTTGAGTTTGCGTAGCTATTCTGCTTCAATATGGATATTTCCTGCAGTGTGAAATGCCCATCGACGTTTAGGTTATACTAAGTCAGAGGCATCTCTGCCACCGACCAAGTCGGAGAACCATCACAGATGTTAAGTAGCAGAAGGTCATTTAGGGTTTAGAATCAAAGTTCTTAATGAGTAAGGCAGGCTTTGTAACACTTCTAGCAGATGGCTGAAGAGTTCCTAGAAACTGATGTAACTGTAAAATTGGAAACCAGATAATTTATAATAATGTTTTCTTATGTCAAGATCATCTTCTCAGGCCTGGTGATTTATTCTGATGTCCTTGGAAAATGTAATTCTGATGGTTCCCTCATGTTCTGCCTCCCTGTCCCCATCGGCACTTGAAAGGTTCTCCAGAAACTGCTTGTATTCACAGTAGGGAATTGTAAGTTCACTGCCTAGAAATACTTGAGCACTTTTATGAGGCCTGATGAATTTTTTATTTAGCACTGCAGTAATGAATTAAATAGCACCCTAAAGGACTCAAAGAGTTCATGCCTCTCCCTAAGTGCCCACATTATAGAACTGTGCAGCTTAGGAGTGTCTCCAATGTTTAAGACCAATAACATCATCATCTGCCAAGGAGGGTTTATGACCTACTTAAATTAATTACTTCTTATAAAACAAGCCCTCTGATACTACACGGTGGTTCTATAAAGATTCTTATTGAAAAGAGATATTATTAAGTACAGAGCATATTCTAGGCCCACGATAAATGTTAGTTATTGTCTTTCATTTACTTAGCAACACAAAATTTTTAATAAGTACATGAACAACATGTACACAGAAACAAATTCAGTGACTAAGATGATGTGGCATTTCAAAACGGCCTGGCATCCCTCTTCTGCTCAAAACTGAGATGAACCCCCACCCAAATTCCTCATCCTATTGTGCTGCAATTTCTATATTATATACCATCATTTTATTTTCCCATAAGTAATCTCCACGAAACAGACTTTTAACAACATACAAATCTAGACTTTAATCAATTTTATAGTCTAACAACAACTATAACCATAATACACTTTGAAGCAATTTTTGTACCACCACTTCCAAAAGGAAAGAAAAGTAGAAAAAGATAGGAATAAATCAGCAAACCACTGTGTGTCTCTATGGGAACAGAGAGATAGGAGATGCTGTTGGTCTGTAAGTGAAAAGAAGGGCTCATGGCTAGGAGCTACCCAGTGTGTAGCTGAGTGGGTAATTTCAATGTAGAAGCTCTCAGGAGTAGTATCCAGCTCCCTGCACTAGAACTTTCCGTGAGAATGGACAGCTGAAGCACCCAGAACTATAGTTCATCACAAGATTTAGGAAGCACAGTCGCTCAAAACCGAGACAAATGCTTCAAGTGACCTCTAGGCAGTGCCACTCAAAGTATGGTCCAAGGACCAGCACTATTCAAAGTTGGTAGTTCACAGACTAGTACTGGTCTCCATAAGAGAGAGTAGGGTTTTAAAAGTTTTTGTAGCAATTAGGTAGTTTGTTTTGTCTTTTGAAACTAAACTAAAAAATCAGTGCTTAAATTTTCTATGTCTTCTTTTATTTCATTTTTCTATTTTATTTCATTTTTTTTGTTTCGGTCAGCAGATTTGGGGGGAGGAGGGTAGAAGTGGTGCTTCCTCACGAAGGATTTGAGAGGTGTCACTCTAGGCGTCTCTGGTACCCGCCTCCAGCCTCCTGCCTGAAGCAGCCCCTGACCTTGCGGTACTGGCCCTAGCAGGGGGAAAGGCAATGGCCCTGGGAAGCAGCCGTCCATTCTCCAACTTCGGACAGAGGGCAAAGGGATCCTGGGAAGGACTAAATCCAGGGAAGATGACAGGGAGAAAGGGATTTCAAATCGTGATTGAGGCATTGAAACCAACAGGACAAGTTATGAGTCAAAAAATATTAAGGGAAGAGAAAACTACAAAAAAGAAGAATGAACTCCCTGCTACTACTAGAGTTCTTCCAAATGAATGTGGTATTGCTTACTTTTTTCCTACGAAAAAATGAATTCTAGCCTTCTGCAATGGTACCAGCAACCTCCACCCAGTTTTTCAACCATGGATGCATGAGCCCACCAGGAGGCAGCGGTATAGTAACAACCTGAGAGGAGGACGTCACACACCGACATGGCTAATTAGTGGACCTGCTGTCTTCTTGGGACATATGTTCCAGGGGAGATGAAGAATTGGCCAAGAGCCATCAAACCAATGACCGCAACCCACTTATGGTGACTCACTTAGGAACAACCTGATAATCAGAATACCCTCAAAAAAAAAAAAAAGGTATCATTAGTCATAAAGAAGATTAACTAAACAACTAAAGAATTTAGAAACTAAAGAGTAAGCTTAGGAATATTTTTCATCTCTTCTTCTAAGTGAAAATAAAAATGAAGCTATGTGAAGTGAATAGGTGGGCTTGGAGATACAGTCAAATGTGACTGGGGCAGGGGCAGCATCAACACAAATGCCTTCAGCAAGGGACAGAGTTTCTAATGTCCCTTGACACCTTTTTTGTTGGTCAACCTGGATACAAACAAGAAGCTGCACGGTTTCTAAGAATTAAATTCTATTTCACATGAAAGAATTGGTCAGTGACAAGGAAGGGGTAAAAGCATTCTACACCAAGATGCCCAGGCCTTGCTAAACGTTCCTACAGGTGAAAAAAAAAAAATCTGAGCAGCCAAAGACTAGTGTCTGTGAAAAGGAACTGTGGGTAGTTAAGACAGGGAAGAGAGAGACCCAGAGACATTGCTACAAATAGTCTTTAACCACTTCAGTACGGCGCTCACTGGCCGCGAAACCTTGCCCACAGCCGGCACTCATAGTCTGCACGATAGTTTGTGCTGTGCATTGACGACGAATCCGTTTTGCTCTTGTGTGATGAGGAAAGCTTTAAAGCACTGAAAGCTTGTTTTACTTTACAGACAGCTTTACTTGTAATGTAAATCAGAATAGGTAACATATACATATATGTGTTCATTACATTATTTTTAAATGGTCACAATTTTATTTTGATAAATGAAAAATTAGAAAAAATTATGTCATGGCTGTCGGGTAAGGTTGCTGTGTGCATTCATCTGTGGCTGTCGACTATAGTCGACGCTCATACTGAATGGTTAAGGAAGATAATAATTGGTGGCTGAGCCTGGACCCTCCATGTGGACACAAAGAAAAGGAAGAAACAGCCTGGCATCAGATATATTCTAGAGATAAAACTGACAGGGTAAGAAAATGGAATCACTGTGGGAAATATAGAAAAGAAAGAAATCAAGGGTAATTCTTACATTTCTAGCTTGATAACTAGGTTGCCTAGTGGTCTCAGCTACTGAGATCAGAAAGTTAGTTATAGGAGGGTATAGGAAGAAATTAAGAGTTCTGTTTTATATATACTCAGTCTGAGATGTAGCTGAGACACCCAAATGGAGATGTCAGGTAGGCACTGAATATGAATGCTGAGAGATCAGATAAGAGGTACAGACTGGGCATATAAATTTGGAAAGCATGAATATAATCAGAGAATAGTTAAGACTACCTAAGGAAAGAACACAGAAAGATAAGACACCTAGCACTAAGCAGAACAATAATTAACTTTTTTAGTAGGATAACCTATATTTTAAATGAGACTGGGCAATTTCTTTGGCCTGGTCCTATTCAGTACTTTTGTGAATTACCTAACTAAAGATAGGAGGCTGGATTCTTGGATTGGGGAGTCATTCAATCATTCAAGCATGCTGTGATTTCCTACTATGTGCGGGGCATTAAATTAGTTAGTAGAGATACAAAACAAAATCCCTGCCTTAAAAAGACACTGGAGGCTGGCTGAAGAAGACAGCAACATGAGTGATGGTGGTATGGCACTCAGAAAGAAACGTGTTCAAGGTACAGAGATGCAGCTTAACACAGGGGATAAAAGCAGACAGCCTACAACTATACTACATACATTCAAAATCCCAGCTCTGCCACTTACTCACTGTGTAAGTTTAGGGAAATTGCTTAACCTTTCTGCAACTCAATTTTCCCATCATAAACATGGTGATAACAACTCATGTTTAAATACTAACCTCATACATGCAATATGCTAAATAAGTACAATGCCCAGGATGCGGTAAGTGCTCAGTGTAATTTAGCTACTATCGTTATTATTCAATAGGATGACAATGGTCCTAAGAGAGGGGACAGAATTATAATTGGCCAGTTTCTCAAGAGGCTATAACAATGGACCAAAATTAATAAAAATAAGTAAAAGATTATACATGTAGATTTAAAATAGTTTTGTTGATCAATACTAGATTGAAAAGTTCTGACTTAACCAGAAGTTAATGTACAAAAAACCTACAATATCTTGTTTGGTGAAAAGACCAGTGTGAGTCAATACATGTGTTACATTACTAGAAGTCTGGTGTCCACATTAAGAGGGGTAATATTAATAGTTTCACCATAACCAAGACCAAACCTCAAGTCTCCTATTTACTTCTTGGTAGGCAGTTTCATGAAGCATCTAATCTTCTTGTTACATGCTCTCATGAGCACCCTGTGTTTTTCCTTCACTACACTTACATTTTATATGTAATTTGTACATACAGGTATATACATATGTAGGTGTACATATAGTCTAGAGCTACTGTTTATCTCCCCTACTAGACTGTAAACTTGAAAAGGGCAAGAATGGAGTCTGGCTCACCACTGTATTACTAGTACCTAATACACGGTCCTTTTGCCAACTAGGTACTCAGTAATTTTTTTCCCTGGATGAATGAATAAATGAATGTATATAACATGAGACATCATTGAAGAAAAGGAAATGTTTAGCTCTGGGAAGATACGGTGGTTGATTTCAAATAACTGAGTGATTGTTCTGTGGAAGAGAAAGTAGACTAATTCAGTAAGGTTGCAGACAGCAGACTTAATTAGACCAATAGGTAAAGGCAGAATTGAACTCTAGGTAAGGAAGAACCTTTGTTAACTGAACCTGCATGACAAATTCAGTGATGTGGTGAGTCCTCCATCACGATAAAAGAAGGACTATGGCTGTGTCATGTGGCGTATCCTTGACCAGATGGTCCACATCTAAAATCTCTTCTAACAATATGACACTGTGCTTTCTGTTACTTAAGATTCTTGCCTGCCAGAACTTTTCCCTCCACTTCTGCCCACCCAGAACCTGCTCAACCCTGTAAAGAAACAGTGCGCTGTGTGTCCAGAGGGCTCAAGGAAGGAGATGACCCACTGGTCTAACCACTTTTTCTTCAGCTACGCTGGGGTGCAGGGAGGAGGTACTCCTAAAGTGGAGGAAAAGGAGTAGGTATAGAAGCAAAAGCCAGTTCAAGGCAGATAGTGGGCCTGTCAAGGCACAAATCTTTCTAAGAGCTTAGGAATAAAATGGTTCAGTCCTTTGACTCAACACCTAAGGCAGATTTTCTTCTTTTGATAAATGGGGACTCAAAATGTATGTCTGATAACTACACAGTCATGCTGTTAGTTAAATTGCACCATTGAAAATCCTAACTTTACATACTATTAACAATAGAAATGACCAATTATCACATTCCTATCTATAAAACAAAAGCATTTTACAGATGAGACTTTATGAAAATATCATCTCCCTCACCATCCTCCATTGACTCATCAGTTTCATTAAAGGATGAAAAGGACCCATCAACAATAGCAATTTTAAGTTTCCAAGTGTGGATTCAGAGTGAAGCTCTTTTGAATCTTTCCCAGATAGCTGGGCACCGTGTCTGTAAAGTCACTCTCTCACTCAAGACCATCAATCATATGAATTGCTTTTATTAAAAGCACAATAAAAAAACAAAAAGCATAACCTCTGCATTTGGGGGTTGTTTTATGGGAAGGTGGCCAGGAGTTTAAAAAATAGATACAAAAATCTCAATTCTTTAGAGGAAAATTCCAGGGTGAAATTTAAGTACTTTCCCAGTGCCTTCCCTCACTTGTTTGTTTGTTTGATTTATTAGCACAAACAGATACTGACAGAGTTCCCTCAATTTTTTTTAGCAAAGATAGGGTGTGCTGGAGCCTCCTAAAACTTGAATATATTGGCTTTCCTTGGGGAAGCATACAGGCCTTGGTGTCTTGGAAGAAAGGCCTAGAATCCAGCACTAGACTTCCACAGAGGTTGGAATCCCTTTGATACATACCTTGTTTCTTCATGTGAGAGATGAGGCAAGTCTTCCCCAGGGAATATTCCATGATCCTAATGATCCTAATCAGCCTCTTGCAAAGCAGCCCTCACAGAGGGAGACCCTGTGGCGGGTCTTGCTAAAGAGGTCCCACGTGCCCCTTCTGCTATCCTCATTCTGTGTGGCATTTACCTTCTACAGAGGAGAAAGCAAGGTTGTTTGGTAGTAGTAGCCTTACCTGTTTTTCCTGCTCCACTTTCCCCAGTAATGAGAATACATTGGTCTTTATCTTGATCTCGTAGGGATCTGTATGCTTCATCTGACAGAGCAAAGCTGCAGGGGATAAGGGAAAAAGTCCTCAGAATTCAGCTCACTATCATGTGTTTATCAAATGGAACTACAAGTTCCTTAAAGGGCCATTGTGATAGGCTATAGGAAGCAAGCTGACGCATCACATTTTATTTCCTTCAAATTCTTAAAATAAATAAATAAACCTATCCTTTGTGACCCATGTTACCTTTTCTGTGCATTTTCTTTTTATTTCCATGTATTTTTTTTATTTACATATATATTCATGGGGTATAAGTGCAATTTTGCTACACTGATATACTGCATTGTGGTGAAGTCGGGGCCTTCAGTGCATCCACTACTGGAGCAATGCACATTGTATCCACCAAGCAACTTCCCATCATTCACATGCCAATCCCCTCACCTCTCCAAGTCTCCACTATCCATCACTGCACACTCTGCTTCCACGTGTACATATTAGTTAGCTCCCACTTACACGTGAGAACATGTGGTATCTGTTTTTCTATGTCTGAGTTGTTTCACTTACAATAACGGCTCCAGTTCTATCCATGTTGCTGCAAAAGACATGATTTCATTCTTTCTTATGGCTGAGTAGTGTTCCATTGTGCATATATCACATATTCTTTATTCAATCCTCTACTGATGGACACTTAGGTTGATTCCTTATCTTTGCTATTGTAAACAGTTTGTGATAAACATATAGGTGAAAGTACCTTTTCTGTATATTAATTTCTTTTCCTTTGGGTAAATATCCAGTAGTGGAATTGCTGTATCGTATGGTAGTTCTATTCTTAGTTCTCTGAGAAATCTTTATTCTGTTTTCCATAAAGGCTGTACCAATTTACATTCCCACCAACAGTGTTTAAGAGCTCCCTTTTCTCCACATCCTCACCAACATCTGTTATTTTTTGTCTTTTCAGTAATAGCTATTCTTGATACATCATTGTGGTTTTAATTTGCATTTATCTGATGATTAGTGATGTTGAACATTTTTTCATATACTTGTTAGTTACTTGTCTTCTTTTGAAAAAATGTCTATGCATGTCCTAAGTCTACTTTTCTATGGGGTTATTTTTTGTTGTTGTTGAGTTGTTTGAATTCCTTATAAGTTCTGGATAGTAGTCCCCTGTCAGATGTATAGTGTGCAAATATTTTCTCCCATTCTGCAGGTCATCTGTTCACTCTGTTGATTATTTGTGCAGAAGCTTTGTGGTTGAATTAAGTTCCATTTGTCTATTTTTGTTTTTATCACTTATGCTTTTAATGTCTTAGTCATGAATTATTTTCCTAGACCAATGACCAGCAGAATTTTTCCCAGGTTTTCTTCTAGTATTTTTTTATAGTTTCAGGTCTTACATTCAAAAGTTTTTTTAATTGATCTTGAGTTGATTTTTGCATATGGTGAGAGATAGGAGTCCCAGTTTCATTCTTCTGTGTATGGCAATCCAATTTTCCCAGCACTATTAATTTGGAAAGGGTGTCTTTTCTCCAGTGTATGTTCTTGTCAATTTGTCAAAGATCCATTTGGCTGTAAGTATGTGGCTTTATTTCTGGGCTCTCTATTCTCTTCTATTGATCTGTCTATTTTTATACCACAGTACTATGCTGTTTTAGTTACTATAGCCTTATAGTATAGTTTGAAGTCAGACAGTATGATACCTCCGGCTTTGTTTTTTTTTTTTTTTTGCTCAAGACTGCTTTTCCATGTATTCTCTATTAACCAAAATGGTATGGATTCATTGTACTCTAAAAGTATGCTTTATTTAACTCACAAGCTCCATTTATGGCTCTTTTTATTAAAATCTAAGTAATTCAGAAAACCAAAGGGAAAATATTATATCACACATCTATAACAGGATAATGTTGAGATTTTTCAGGATAATATACTGGACTTATAAAATAGTGAGAAAAAGTAAAAAAACCTGTCCAAACATTATAATAATGCCATCAAATACCAAATAGTTGATATTATCATCACCAAGCTAAACACAAAACTACTGCCTTTGCAGACAAATGACCAAAACTCCAGGATCCACTACAGGCAAAATGATACTACTGGGTTTGCCATGATTCTTGTCTAGTCCCAGACCCCAAGCTTGCCACCTGCCTTAGGATGACAAAGGGCCTCTACCAAGTAAGGCCAGGCCAGTCCTCCTGCTAACTTTCCCTGCAAAAATTTACTAGTAAGGTAAATTTTTCCCCTTCTAGCTAATTGAAAAATAATTCTGACAATATGATAATGTATTTAATAGGTAAAGTCCCTCTTCTAATTCATTTACTAACTGGTGGGGGGAGGGCTGGGGGGTTTGGAATATACAAAGAGAAAATGCAACCCAACAGATTAAGCCCAATGATAAAGACATGTGAAATACTGCAAAACAAGACAAGAACCTCAAAGGGGTAGGGATTGGACCTAGAGAATCTTCAAGAGGCAGAAAAAACAGTCCTAAAGAATGAATTAAGATAAATGGCAAAAATAAAGGCCAAAACATCATGGAGGTAGAGGTGAGGGGTTATGAGCAGTTCCACATAGCTGGAAGGCAAAGTATCAGGAAGAAAGAGTGAAGATGAGCTACAGAGGTAGACGGCAGATTCCAAAGGAAGAATAGAGCTGACAGGGAATCTCACTGCAGTACTGTACACAGGGGAGTGGCAAGGTCAGAGAGTAATTGGAATGAATAACAGTGACATTTACCAGGTACCAGAACTGTCCCCAAGCCCTTTATATTTAATCATTTTAAATTTCACAAGAGCAGCACAAGGCAATGACATAACTTGCTGAGGTCACAGTGCTAGTGTGACAAGTCGGAGCCAAAACTGACCCCTGCTACTGATCACAAGATATAGCACCTCTACATCTTGGCTGTATCACAGGGTGACAAGGGTGCATGTGAGAGAGACCAGCAGAGGCGGGAAGACTGGTGGAAAACTGGGTTACAGGAAGAGTTTAAATCTAGCCAACCACATCACAGAGGGCTTTTCACACCCATCAAAGACTTTGGCTTTTCTTCAGAAGGCATGTGGAGCCATCAATATCGACAATTTATTGCACTCCTTTAACGTGCCAGGAGCTGAGTGAGGTTCATTGAAAATGTATTCGTAGTTGTATTCATAACTGTATTTAATGCTCCATACACTTCTGGCCTCCTTCAAGAAACATGGTCTTGGGAAGTGACATGAGAAGCCCATGATCCTATTCTGAGCAGAGTCATAACTTGAACCCAGAAACACTGTGGATCACACCCCCGCCCAAACTGTCATGTTCCCTTACAACTATGTGTTAGCATATCTTATCTTCTGGCTGGACCAGTGTGAAGCTTCAAGAAGAGCCAGTCTTATTTTATGACCCTCACATCAGTGAGTCTGTCACCTTCCATGTGGTAAGTACCAAATGCACTCTAAGTGCATTTGTTGAATAAATGTATAAGTAAAAGATAGAAGAAAAATAATGAAAATATCTGGCACCAAAGTCTTTTCTGAGTAATGGGTCACTCTAGCCTATTCTTTGGGACAGTGTACCATGATCCCTTTCTGTCCCTCAAAGCCCTTTCAGCTATCCTCTCCATACAACCAAAGCCTTGGTCAAGCTCCACAGCTGCTCTCAGCTTTCTCTAGCATTCTGTGTACCACTGCATCACACTGAATATAGGATGGAAAGCATCCTAGATGTGATTCCCTGTGTCCCAAATCTACAACTCACCACCTATGTAACCTCGAGCAAATCATTCATTCTCCCTGGCTGAACTTTGGTTTCTTCGTTACAAAAATGAAAGTCTACAAAAGTGCTGTGAAAGTTATAAATCCCTGAATAAATATCAGAAAATCTTTCTGTATTATAATCAGTTATGCAAACATCTTCTTATCTCCTGCCAAAGTATAAGCTCCTCTAAGGCAGAGTCTTTCTATCTAATTAATCTTTGTGCCATCCATAGAGCTATGAACATAAAATGTAACCAATAACAAGTTAGGGAGGGAGGGAGGGAGGGAGGGAGGGAGGGAGGGAGGGAGGGAGGGAGGGAGGGAGGGATGAGTGGATTCTCTCTAAGCAGTGGCAAAGTCACTACTGGAGTGAGTTAGGAAATTCATTTCTTCTATGACCTTCATGCAGGGAAGGAAAGTATTGCTTAGATTTTTTATTAGCCTTCCTCCCTTCCTGCTTCTCCAACCTCCAGACAATAGCTTTGAGATGCTGCTTTCATTATCATCATTGGCAAGAAATGCAGGAAAACACATTACAACAAATACAAAGGAAGTTTTCCAATCATACGTATTCACTGGACTCTTCGTGGATTGTTTAGTACAGGCCTTTGTCCCACGCTCCCAGGACTGCAATTCAGCATTATATTTACACTATCGCTAGATCCAAAATAGTGCAAAGTTGCTTCACACACAAATAACCACATGACACATACACATACACACACAAGAGGCTTTGGAAGATCACCAAATGACATTGCCATGGGTTTATGTCAAGTCAAAACACCTAAGATGAACACCTATTTTTTTCTTCTCTGTTCAGATGGAAAGACTTAACTGCTATCCTCAAAGACAGGGCCAAATTCATAAAATGGGGAGTATAATCTTACTATAAGATAAAGGCTAAATGCAGGTATGTATTCTTTCAGGACTCTAGAGAGCCACTAATTTCAAATTGACATGAAAATTTACCAATTAAAGTACTTAAATACTGGGATATGGGCTTGTACTACTGACACTCCCATCTCAAGTACAGTATAAATGTCATTATGCTTATTTCTTATAAACACAGATCTTGACTTTACTTAAAAAAAAATAATAATAACAAAAGGGAGGGCCCCAAAGAATATAAGCCCTCCTCCCAGCCTTGCTTGTTCTTCTTCCTCTCTGGTAACTTGAGCACGTACTCATCCCCAGTGCCAACATTTATGACTATAAACTGAAACCACATGCCAGCCTTCCAAACCACTCTATAATTAAGGAACCTAAATAAATCTTTAGAGAAGTTTTTAGTTAAAAACAGTTGTGACCCATATGCTTCGCATTATTTTGTGACCGTGTCAGCATTGTTATTTACCGCACACAGAAATGAACGGTTAAGTATACTATCGTGGCGATAACGTAAGGGGGTAAACATGGTTTTTGTCCTGCCACATCAAGAGCACGGTTTCATCCACTTCTGCTGTCCTCTAGTTGAGCTCTAAGAATAGGGGCAGCCTGACGTCTAAGTGCACTCGCCCCTTCATTTCCAGATCAGCTTCACGGCTGTTCTTCGAGAGCCAAACCTTTCCCAGCACCAAGTATGTTTCCAAACAGCTGTATCTATCACTTTTAGGTTTTCAAAGTTTGGTTTGGGGCTCATCTGTTATTTTCTGTCAGGGTGGAATGCTGGGTTGCATGTTCAAAATTGTCTAGCTGGTATTTATGTTCCTCTCCCATCTTATTTCTGTTCAGAGTGTTAATCACAGTGGTTCTGCTCCCATGGTCGTCAGGGGCGATGGCAAGGCTTCTTGTCCCAAAACTCCACACTCTCCACCCTGCCATTTCCTTTCTAAGTTTGCTTCCCCTCAAGTGCACAGGAGAAAAGATGTCTGCGACACCCAAACACATCTAAGGCTTATGCTCTTCCAAACATGTCCCCATGTTTCAGACTCTCTGGCTCTTTACTAATGAGTTGCTTCAGAAATCATTCTCCAAAGCAAATCTAATCTAGTCTGAGGACTTGTAGTTGGTCCTCTCTATTAGCTAAAGTGTTTAACAGAACACAATTTGTCGCAAGAAACTTTCCTGAACTTGGATAACTGTTTCCACCTTCTTATTTCAAGGCTTCCTCAAAGGGTCTCAAAATGGCATTCTCTTTCATTCAATCCTGAGTCCTAGAATACTTTCAAATCACACTAGAGAAGTTCCCCTTCTGACCCTCTTAAAATAGCTCAGTCTCAAAATCCTCATCTACAATAGAGATCTACAAATCTCGACTATTTCTTTTCCTTTCTAGCTCTGGTTCAGCCCTGAAAACTGGGTATTTCTAAACAAAGTAACCCCAAAAAATGTTTTTTAAAAATGGCTAACCTCCATGTGCTTCCCCAATTCTAACTTTATATTGAACCCAATGAAGGGCTGAGGAAGTCCATAAGAAGGATGTGGAAAAGAAGAAAAAGGAGAAAGGGAATTACGTGTGTTTTGCATGGCAACCTTGACGAGTTTTTTAATTTTGTTTTTTAAGGAGAGGCACCATGTTGGCTTTCCTTGTAAAATACTATTGTAGATATCTTTACATCTATAATTGTCTCATATTCTTAATTCAAAAACATGTGCCTACTTGAAAATATCACCTAGTTAAGTTAATGTTATGCCCTTCCATCAGACATTCATTCTATCACATCTTAAGGGAAAACTTTAGGGAAAATAAGTCTTTATAGTTATTTATACTTTTATCCTGAAAAGCATTACTGCAGTCTTGTCCTATGACAGTACAAAAGCATGGTCAATTAACTTATTTACACAATAAAGTTGTTCCCTCATAGCTACAACATTGGTAAACATTCCAAACAATCCAAGCTTCAGAGCAAGAAATGATAAGAGAACACAAGTAACCCTTACTTCAAAATAAATAGTAATGGGCAAAATGTACCCTATGAATAATAAGAAAAGAATGTGAAAATAAACATGAAGGACCGGATTAGGAGGAGATAGATGGTAAATGGACCTCAATTGTTGGAAGGTTTCTACATTTCACATAAAGTAAGACAATATTAACTCTGTATGGATTCTGAAAAGTTAGGAATATATATTATTACAATCACCAGAACAACCACTGAAATAGTAATACAAAGAGCTATAGCCAAAGTAACTAAAAAATAAATGGAATTATAAACATTTTTAAAATTCAAATAATCCAAAAGAAGGTAGCAAAAAGAACAGAAACAGAGAGAACAAATAGACAATATATAACTAAATGCCAAACTTAATCCAACCATATCAACAAGTACATTAAGTGTTAATGGACAAAATACTCCAATTAAAAGGCAGCTAATGTTAGAATGGATAGAAAAAGAGACTCAACTATATGTGCCTACAGGAGTTACACTTAAAGTCACAGATACGTTGAAAGGAAATAAGATGGAAAACGATACATCATACAAAAACAATTGGCCCCAAAACTAAAAAAGGGCATCTTACTTTTCTTTTTATACATCTACACTCAAAGAAGTCCCTAGTTGCCATCCTAATGTAAGAATGATGCTGGCCAGGCATGGTGGCTCACATCTGTAATCCTAGCACTCTGGAAGGCTGAGGCAAGAGGACTGCTTGAGGCCAGGAGTTCAAGGCTGCAGTAAGCTATCACCACATCACTGTACTCCAGCTTGGGAAACAGGGCAAGACCTCAACCTTTGTTGTCGTCTCAACAACAAAAAAAAGATGCTATGCCATGGCAGAACATATGGTAGAATGCAAATGAGAATTATCTTAAAAATGAGCTATAATCATTTTTCTGAGAATGTTTTATCAACATTTAATTTTCTAATTTTATTTATATTCTTATATCCTAAATGTAAGTAGACATTTGCTTTCTTTTGGCTACATAACTGAAAAAAACCTTGTTTCTATTGGCTACAAAACAGAATAATGTCATCAGGATAAATCACTTTAAAGTGACATCTGTTCTGGAATGACAACAGTAAAATATCAAAGCTCAAAAGTTAGGCTTTAAAATAGTACATGACAAAGAGGTGTTAAAAGTTTCTTCTTCCTTTATAATCATACTGGTTTTCAAAAATCAGATCCCGTAGTATTTTTGTGACATTTCATAGGTTGCCTAGGTCAACTTCAACATTGAATATGCCATGTTTCCCATTATTTTAATGGGTCTCTCAAATATATTTTAATCTTGTCAGTCAAATGTAACCACTAAGAAGGCAAAAATCACAGTATCTGGATATTATGTGTATAAAAAATGGTTCACATGTGATATAAGGTTTTAAGAAACAACAGAAATCTCTGGATAACTAGATAAGAAATTCTCCTACTTCAGCATTAGAATTAATAAGCAAAGTTCTTTATTTCAAAAGTTCACATGTTAGTTACAGAAAATAATCCAAAAGGGATGGTCTCCTTTAGAGATTTTAGAAATTTTATTTGTAATTCGTTTGTAATAAAGAAGCTTAGGAACACACCTAGATTCTTTCAAGTTCAAGGGCCTGACCATTAGCTAATCATAATGGAAATCCTCAAGTCTACCAAGTCCAGGGCCAGCTTTCTAACAGTCACTCAAGGGAATAAGCACCTTTCCTTCACCTTTCCTGGCAAGAAAGTAGACTGCGCCAAGGGGTGACTCTTTGTCAAAGGTAGACCACAAACACTAGGTATTGGAGACACACATTAGGAAGTAGATAAGAGATTTAGAGAGACTAAATTGCCCCAGGAAGGAAAAGGACTGGACTTAAGATACAAAAGTTGTAAGGAAACATCTGCCTTCAGGACCTGGAAGCTGCTCTTTGGAATTTAGCAGTAACCCCGTGCTACTGAGGACTTCCTCCTAAAAACTTCAACAGCTTCAAAGGAAACATGTCCTAGGCACGAAACAAACCACCCAAGGGGGAAAGTGCTCCACGGTGGAGCACCCTACTTGGGCTTCCTAAGAGATCAAAAGCAAAAAGGCTAATTCTACTTCTTCATCCACCTTCACTATTATAGGGCCTTACCTCATAAATTAATCAAGTGTGAATGGCTTCTACTGACTTGACTTAAGGAGAGAATCTGTCCTCTAGAACTGTGGTCCCCAACCCTGGGGCCACAGACCTGGCTGCAGAGCTCTGCTGACCCACCCCCACCCCTGGTCTGTGAAAAAACTGTCTTCCATGAAACCAGCCCCTGGTGCCAAAAAAGGTTGGGGACTGCTGCAGAAGCTTAAAGTCTAACAGCAAAGACACTTAAGTCTTCCAAAAAAAAAGAGGGAGGTGGTAGAAAGTAATAAACACTTCTGCAACTCCTAAAGCCATTCAGAAAAGGGGGGAGGGGAGGCTTTTACTGAGAGAAGCGTGTTAAGGAAAAGCTACAAAATCCGAACTCCAAAGCATACAAGGACAGAGGCAGGGAGGAAGCAGAGAGCAAGGAGGAAATTATGTTATTTCCCCCATCCAGAAATTAACAAAACACACCTGATTTGGGGGAAAGAACAAATAGACAATTAGGGCTCTTAATTCTAATTCAGTAAGTCCTTACAGTATTTTTACTATCCCTTTTAACAAAAAAATTCTAACGATCATCTTTTATTACCCAACTCTCATTAAAATAATTATACAGTTAAGAGTTACAAGAATAGCCTTTTCTGATTCAAGGTAAATACAATTTAAATAAATTCCCAGCACAAACATTTGAAAACTATTTGGCAAAATCGCTTATTTCAATTAATTTCATGGCCAATTTTTATGACTTTAGTACAGGCAACTAATTCATGGAAACACTTACCCCAACTTATTCCAAAAACCTTCCTAATCACCCTTAAAACTTAATGCTGAATTTAACATTTACCTCATTAAAGTAAAAAGAATGATTTCAAGTTTTCAAAATGCTGACTGAGGCTGGGCGGGGTGGCTCACGCCTGTAATCCTAGCACTCTGGGAGGCAGAGACGGGAGGATCATTTGAGCTCAGGAACTCAAGACCAACCTGAGCAAGAGTGAGGCCCCATCTCTACTAAAAAAATAGAAAGAAATTAGCTGGACAACTAAAAATACATAGAAAAAATTAGCCGGGCATGGTGGCCCAAGCCTGTAGTCCCAGCTACTCGGGAGGCTGAGGCAGAAAGGTTGCTTGAGCTCAGGAGTTTGAGGTTGCTGTGAGCTAGGCTGACGCCCTGGCACTCTGGCCTGGGCAACAGAGTGAGACTCTGTCTCAAAAAAAAAAAAAATGCTGACTGATTTTTCAAGGATGTTCCCTACTGATTTAAAACCTAAAAATGTACACCTTATATGCCACTCTGTGTGTCTTTTTCTTTGTCTAACTTTGAAAGACACATTATGATCTAAGGTACTTTACATCCAGATATTAATAGTTCAGTAAAGCGAGCTTTTCATGTTTGCAACATTCAAATGTAAGTCACTGTGCCTCATCTAATTCTGACTGCCCCAGGTGTCTGCTAGGTACACAGGATGCAATGATGCAGACGTCACAGCTTCGTGCCAGTGAAAGGGCAGGACACAGGATGGCCATGCAGAGCAGAAAGCGCTGTGCTGGGGACTTGCGTGGCACTATGTACTGCGGAAGTACAGAGAGATCTAGCTGAGGTCATCACGGAAGGCACTGGGTGGAGATGCCATTTGAACTGGATCCCCAAACCCATACTGCTTTGGTTTAAAAAAAAAAAAACGTAAGAGTGGGCAGTAGTGAAAGGTTATCAACGTCTTTAAGCTTTGGTTTGTGCTTCAAACCTCAGGGTGCTGTGCAGAGGATGTTTATAAGTACCCTGTACAGTGTTGAAAATACAGCAGGCACTCAATAAAGAACTAAACAGCCAGCTGGGGCTAAATCTGTGGGTTTGCCTGATAGAATCAAGGTCACCAGTCCACTTGTGTTTGGGAGAACCAGATCTGCAGCCGTTTCACAGAGTGGCTGCAAAATTCAATTAGAGCAATCAATATGAATGTTATGCCTGAATATAAAAAGATGCATGCACATACATACATACATAACATAGACCACTGTGTGTACACCAGTAGTCTATGTCTGAGTTTGCATATGTTATTATAGAGAAAGGAAAGCCAACTGGCAAACTAATAAGAATAATATTGAACCTTCCTGGTTAATAACTAAATTCATATCATGATACTGTAAAGGAGGATATATTCTGGAAATAATTTTAAGAGAATTCAGTACTCATTAATCCAATAAACATTTTATGTGTTAAGAGAATGTCAGGAAGAGAAATATCATCCCTACCCTCGGGTGCTCAGTTTAGAGAAATCATGTACTATCTAACCAGAAAATAATTTAGTTAAGTAAGGACAGGTCATTTGGTCTGTGTCACTTATTGAAAATAACACAACAACAACAAAAACCTTTCCCTGAAGCAAGAGAGGAATATTGGAACCAGAAAAAAAATTTTTGAACAAAAATTTTTCTTTTCTTTTTTTATCCAGGCACCTAATACCTTTTCCTTTCCATCACCACCTTTGTCACTGACGTAGATGGGTTCCTCATTTCTGGCCTTCAGTAATCTCCTAATGGGATTTTCTATATTCAAGCAAGACATTTTCACAAGCCATCCTGATACAATGCTGTCAAAATATGTCTTTTTTTTTTCATAACCATGACTTTCTCCATTCCTAAGTTTGTTTCCATTGCAGCCAGATTTAACTTCTTGCTTTTAAATATTTCTATTAAAAAAATTTGTTGAAACTTAAAGCAAAGTTGTATCAGTTCTTAGAACCAAGGCTATGTTTCTAAGACTATGCATGCTGATTTTCAGTATGATGAATTTGCTTTGCTTAGGCACCAGAGAGTAGTGCTAGCAGCATGTATAAAGACTTTCTAGGCAGTCTTGACTGAAGTGATCCTTAAGTGGTCTAGGGGGTGCTATCTCCCCCATAACCAGTTTATGATGTACCTATTGAAACAACGTTTGCAAATTTGGGAGACAGACAAAATGTCAAAACTTTTCCTCTAAATTTACAAACAGAAAACAAATTCCACTATGACTTAGCCAAATCCATATCTTAAATCAGTGACTCAAGGGGAAAATCAGAGGCTTATGATTCAGACCATGGAGAAAGAAGCCCTTCAAGGAATGAGCAGGCTCTGAGCTTACAGTGACTGACAGCTTTCTCTAAGAGGAACATGTGGTCGACACAGGAAGGACTTCTTATGTGGGTGTGTCTTCCAGAGGGTTCTCATTCCGATTCCCTCCCTCTTCCCCATCCTTGTCCCACTCTAGGGAAGGTGCTTCACAGATAAGAGAAGGGAAGTTCAAAATCCCAGGTCTATTCTGCACATTATTTGATTATTATTTTTATGATTTTTTGTTTAAGTACTAAAATATCTGCATAGCAAAAATGGCTTCCACATGGCCACATAAAAATGGGTAAACCAAAAATACCACTCTGCCCGCAGGCTCACTTCCCTGCAGCCCTCCTCCTCCCTCCTGCAGCTATCCTAAACCACAAAGAGGTCACTCCTTCCTTCACAAGTTTCCAAGTTTCCTTTTTCCTTGACTCTCCACCACAGTCTGCCAGAGAACTTTAGGCAGGGGATGATTAGACAGCAATGCTTTAATCCTGCAATCCTCTACCCCCAGACCACAGACCTGCACCAGTCCATGGCCAGGCCACACAGTAGGAGGTGAGAGATAGCAAGCCCCTACAGCTTCACCTGTATTTACAGCTGTTCCCCATTGTAGGCATCACCGCATAAGCTCCTCCTCCTGTCAGATCAGCAGTGGCATTAGATTCTCATAGGAGCGCCAACCGTGCTGTAAACTGCGCATGAGAGGGATGGATCTAAGTTGCAGGCTCCTTATGAGAACCTAATGCCTGATGATCTGAGGTGGTGATATCAGCCCTGGGGAGCAGATGCAAACACAGATTATCATTAGCACAGAAGTTTGATTGCACAATAAATGCAATGTGCTTGAATCATCCTGAAACCATCTCCGCCCCTAACCCCCATCTGTGGAAAAATTATCTTCCATGAAATCGGTCCCTAGTGCCAAAAAGGCTGGGGACCACTGCTTTAAGCTATCAACTACTAGAGGGAAATTCAATGTTGATACATAGAAAGTGCACTGATACTTATTACAAAGGTTTCACACAGCTCTTCTATGCTTCCATCACACAGAAAGCACAGCTCCAAAATGAACCCAAATACAGAACACTCAAACATCTGCTTGAAAGTTTTTTAAGTCATATCAATATGTTTGAAAAGCAGCCACAAGAAAAGACTGTGTCCAAATATCACATACACAGATTACAGTATATTTGAGAGAAAGAAAGACTTAGATCTGCGAGCAGCAGTTAGTATGTATTACCATATGTCTGCAGGGGAGAAAAGTCATCTGATAAAAGACTTTTTGCCAAACTTTAAGAAACTATTTAGCCACTTAAACCAACACTAAGAATTTAAGAATAAAGAAAGTCCTGCAAGCTAGTGACAATCTTCCCAGAACAGCTGGATAGGGGCAAGAGACCTGGATGAGAACAGAGATTAGTCCCCGAGGCACTTGGGAGATAGGCATCAGGTCCTTGGGAGGTATGCATCGTACCTATCATGTTTTCATTACAAAATACAAGCTCCCTACAAGCTTATATCTTCAATATGACAGCTTCCTTTACGTATATCCAGACTGATTTCTGGTTACTCAGAGAGGTCAAAACCAGGCAGGATATGCTCATACAAAACCCAGTCTTAAAGAACTTGATTTCTAGCGGCATGGAAGGAATGGGTAAATTCACACCTAACCGATGTAATGCCCACTATCTATCTGGGTGATGGGCACACTTACAACTTTGATTCAAACAGTACAAAAGCAATTTGTGTAACCAAAACGTTTGTACCCCCATAATATTCTGAAATTAAAAAAAAAAAAAAAACTTGATTTCTCACTGATGTGATACAGATTCCAGAGCAAGCAAGGCTCTCTTCTGGAGCAGGCCCAGCTGTCTTTCCTGGCTCATCTCCCTGGAACTCCCTGCCTCTCACCTCATTCTAGGAGTCCCTAGCCCGTACACCCATTTATCCATCTATTACAGCCTTAGCATGTGGTGTTTTAAGTTCAGGAGACTTTTTGTTTATAGTTTCTACCCCTTGAGAGTGGGAATTATGACTCACCATCTAACTGCCTAGCACTGACACATGGTATATGCTCAGAATATATCAGTAAGATGAATCTTACCATTGTCTTTTTTCCTATTCATGGGAAAAAAACCAATAAAATCAATGTATGGCATTTTTGACATTTACATTTGCTTACCAACTCTTTATAAATAACTAAATAAAGGGGAAACCAAAAGAACTGTTATTTAAGTATACATATGTAAGTGTATATTCATACACTTAACAAAGAAAGAGCCCTACAGATTTAAAATACTACAAGAATATTAAAGAGGGGTTCTATTTCATATTCTCTAGCTAAAATTCTTCATTTAAGTTATTTGTTAAGATTCAGCAATTCTCCCTAATGCTAACTGATATAAATTCTATTTGAAGATATAGGCAAATAGTCACCTAAAATCTACTTTTAAAAGGCAGCCAAAGTGTGATTACATATGCACTCATAATGTTCTAGGATCTTGCCAGTTCTTGAACTAGGGAGCAAAGGCAATTTAGAGTCATCTTCAGAGTTGGCTAATGAAAATACGCTCCTCCTACTATTCATTCCTACAGTCCCCAGCTGATACACCCTTTATCTGGTCCAAAAAAAGGTGTGGTCACTTCTCTAGGTCACCCTTGAGCAAATTATCACTTTCATCCTAATTTCCTTCTAGAGTTCTGTAGCCAATATTTATCAAGTGCCTACAATCTACCAGGAACTGTGCCCAGCATCAGAGGCCAAGGTTCTCCCTCCACCACGGCCTCCTAAGAGCTACCAAGAGCTACCTATCAAAGTCTCTTCTGCTTCTCCCCAGCAAAAGACCTCCTTCCCAGAGGAGGAATTAGAGTTTCAATGTTCTGAGTAGGTTTGTCCAGAGTAGGTTTTCTGTACCTAGAAAATCACTGGGACTTGCACATATGAGGCATTCAAAATTTTTGATGGATGAGTGGACCAATAAGTCTCCAAAGACTCCACATGTTATTCTTTCTAACTTAAACCATCAGGAGACTGTCTATAAAAGCTGTAGTGACAACCCTCTGCTCCTCACCCGTATGCCTTTCTTGCCACTGAGATCTGACATGCTGTTGAATCCAATCAATTCAGTGACATGTCCTAGGATGATGTCAGAGGACCTTTTCTAGAGCTTTCTATACACCAACGGCAGGCATAGTGGCAGGGAAGAAAATCTAGAGATTTGGAATGAAGCCTCATGTCTCTGGAGATTTTAGACCTAAATACTTACTGAAGGAAGACATTCTGAATTTTTAGAAACAGTCAAACAAGGAACTCCAATTACTAAGGCCATTCTTTGCCAGTGGGTCTAGGCTTAGTGCTTAAGGTTAAAACATACACACACACACACACACACACACACACACACACACACACACACACCCAGTAGCTGTCTTCAAATATGTATACTTCAAATACCTACAGATTAAGATTTAAAAATATCAATATCTGTAATAACTCCCCAGGCCCAAAGACTGGGAACCATCAGTAAACCCTCCAGAGTTGCCTGATCACCAAAGTAAACTAGTTCCTGTCTAGAGAACTTTCTATTTGCCATATACCTTATGATCCACATCTCTGGGGAGATGAGGACCATCTATTCAAACAAGTCTCGGTTGGCTTCCTAAATTTTCAAAAATGATCATGGCCCAATATACTACTCAGAGAGAGTTTTAAAATTAAGGATCTGTCTTTTATTGGCAACAGAGTATGTGTTCTCTGGGCCCTTACCAGAGAATACAACCTCCAATTATCTGCAGACCACCTTTAATTCAAAGCCCAGTTAAAAGAAAACAGAAAACAAATAAACGAACATACAAAACTATCACAGCAACAGGAAGCACCTGAAGGAAAAACTGTAACTATCTGTTCCTTGTATTCTTCACTCTACCAGGGGTCCTCAAACTATGGCCTATGGGCCACATGCCACCCGTCGAGGACATTTATCCGGCCCACCAGGTGTTTTTGCCACTGCTGCCTGTTCTGCTTAACAGTCGACTTGTCCCAGGCCCATAGAGCGCATGTGTGGAATGTGAGCCGCACTCTCCAACGGCCCTCCAGTGGTCTGAGGGACTGTGAACTGGCCCCCTGTTTAAAAAGTCTGAGGACCCCTGCAGTCTAGTCAAACCAATATGCCAGGCACTTATACCAGTGGTTCTCCCCTTGGATGTACCTTGGAGACATCCAGGATGATGCGTTGTTCCTCCTCCTCCACACCCTACAGATAATGAGGGAATTCTAAAGTGATCTGTAGCCAAGAATGACAACCACCGACTTATCCCTCTTACAGATTTGCTTTTCCTAAACTGCACTTTGGTGGTATGCCCTCTGCTTCCATTTAGTGACATAAGAAGTAGCTATATAAAATTCTCCATTTTCCGCAAGGAAGTTTTGGGTGCTGCTAAGGATGAGATCCTACACATAGTAAGTCCCCCAAGCGAAATCCCCTTTAAACCTAACTGACAAGGAGCACTTCGCTCTTTTGAGCACATCTTGCACTTTGATCTTATATGCAAAAAATAATGTTGTAACTGATCATATTTCCCCTTTTGCTTTGACTACCAGGAAATGAATAGTTAAACTCAGTAAGTATAGAAGATGTCAGGTATTAACTTTCACTTGGGTCTTATTTATTTTCTATGTTTTCTTGGGTCTTATTTATTTTCTATGATTTTTAGAAAGCTATTAATATTTATCTTATTATATCGGCTGTAAAATAGTAAGCTGCCTCCAGTCAACTGTGAATGTGAGGGAATAAAATAATTAGTTCACATTCATATTATTCACATATATATGAACTATAAAAAACTAAATAATGCAATTGTTATGATTAAAATCCATGCATCAGGTAGAGCTCTTCTTTGTTTTGGCAGAAGGGGGAGAGGATGGATGGATGGATGGATGGATCTGCCTCACAATATATGAGCCTGCTTATAAGCATAGCTAAGAAAATTTTTTCCCAGAAAATTTTCATTTATTCAGTTACAACTGTTAACATTCAAAACTATTAACAAATCTAGAAAAATCTTCAGTGTGCAAACAGAGTACCACCATGTACCTAACACCGCCTCTAAGGTGATATGTGGGCACCCCATGACATGCCCAAGATGAGCCACTGGAGTATAGATATAAAATATTAGAACTTCTATTTAAATTTCTTTATTCATCACTTAAAAAATTCCTATTTTGTGTGTTTTATAACGTACACAATACATTAGGATAGTGCTACTTGAAGTTAACTATAGATAAGCAAACAAATCCGGGTGGATTTTTTAAGATCACTGATCTTGAGGCAACAAAGTATTTATAACGCATAGTTCCTACTCAAAAGATGCTTATTCTTGTAGAAGTCCAATACTTAAATAGGCAACAATTAAGGAGCTATATAAGATAGTATACTATAAAAGGCCATTTAATTGTGACATAATGCATGGTATGGACCATAGGGAAGAGGCTTCAAAATGGAGGAGGTACCCAGATAAATCTTGAAAGTAGGATTTGAATACGGGGAGAAGAGTGAAGTGAGTAAACAGTATACTACACCAGGGTGACTGGAAAGGAGAAGAAATGAAACAAACAGTGGGACAAAGGAAAGAGTAGGCAAAACGGGCAATGTGAAGAAAACAACTGATCACTACCTACAAATTTATCAAATTCAACTTCTCTATTTCACAGCCAGAATTTTTACTTAGGACAGATTTTAATTTTAAAAGTCCTATTAAAGATCAATGCACATATATGCAAACATCAAAGAAAAGTTAAAGTTCCTAAATACAAAAAATGACAAAGATTTTCGAGTTTTAAAATTCATTTATGCTACCTAAATTCTGCCTGCAGCACTTGTGATCATAACCTATAACATTGGTATAATGAAAGTTAAGTAATGTTATAGAAAGGAATCAAATGTTCAAAGCATTACAAACCACTTTCTATTTGTTTTAGGAATACTGTCCAAAAAACACCCATACACACGTTCCTACGCTTCCTCCTTCCTTCTACACACGTTCCAGGTAATGAGTAACCAGAGAGCAAGTGACTCACCCATATCATGTAATCTTAAATAGCTACATGTGTTCCTTTTATAATTTATGCCTTTAAACTCTTTATACTTCAGTACCATTTTCTTTTAATACATTTCCCTGACCTGAGATGAGATTTTGCCATTTTCATTGTCCCTGTTTTTAGCCATTTACATGGACAAAATATGCACAAGACTCTTAGTAATAGCCAAGGCAAGAATAACTATAGACAGGAGAAGCAGCAACAATATGTGGCCAATTGTGAGGTAGGGTGTGAGAACAATTAAAGCCATGGCTTAAAAACTAGCAATTCCAAAAGAAACATTCAAGAGCCCTTAACAATCCCATACTTCATGGAATTATAGAAGATATAAGTAGAAATGTAGAAGAATAAGTAGAATTATAGAAGATATAAGTAGAAATTCTTAATCAGGTAGTGTAAGGTCTTCAGTAGGTAACCTGAGATGATGCCTGCGTGTATTTCCCAAAGGTAGAAGGCCATGGTGCAAACCTTCCAAACCTTCCCTCCCTCCAGGTGATACCTGAGTTTGACTGTTGACATAGACTGAAGGAAAAAGAGTTGTAGAAAATGCGTACATTCTAACATATTCCTCCACTGCTAAATTTGTGTGAAATTAAGCTATGCTATTTATAAGGCTTTGGATATTCCTGCTATAATTGAGAATATTCTTCTCAGGCCTCAAGCTGACCACCTGTGCATCCAGACATTAAACACGAACATCCACAGGGCAAGGTTTCGTATGCAAAGGGGTGTGCATCCTCCATAGGAGTCAATAAAGGTTTAAATCTAAACACATTGTATCTAATGTTCCCCCTCCTAAATAATATTATGATTCATCACCAATAGTAACTAGAGGTTTTGTCATAAAACACAAATGAATTCACATCTGTTTACACTTGTCATTTTCAACATTCAGCCATTCACCACTCTTTCATTAAAACATTGCACTTAAACACATACATCTAGGCGTATTTAACAAGTCTGAAAATTTTTTCCATTTGGTGACTGAAATGCAAGATGGCAAGTTTTCCAGAAACATAAGTTTATAATTTTAAGTAATTCCCTTATCCCAAACTCTCCTCCTATTACTTTGGAGTAACCTTCATAATCCTTCAATTCTCCCAATGACTCAAGCAGACTGGTATTTGAATGTTTTATTAAAATTAAAAAATAGTTCTACATGCTTAACTCAAATACCTTTTCCCTTTCCTAACACCCTGGTTCATTAAGCCATAGCCAAAACAGTCTTTTGCTTTATCTTCCATAAACTACAAGGGCCGCCTACTTCAAGAATTCCTTCTATAAGACTCAACACAAGTGGCACCTTCAGAATCTCTGAACCCACCAATTTTTCTGTGCTTCCAACTTATTCCTTGTGTTTGCGAATATGCTGCTATATTAAACTGACCGGTTTATGTGGCCAGCCCCCCTCAACTAGACTGAAAGATCCTTGAGGACAAAGACCATGTCTTCTACACATAGTTTCTAACAAACAGTAGGCCCCCAAACGCATTCGTTCACTCACTCACTCCACAAGTATTTAGGGAGTGGCTGCCACGTGCCCAGCGCTGTTCTAATTACTGCGGATGCAGGGATGTGTGAAACAAAGCTCCTGCTCTCGACGAGGTGACATTCTAATGCAGGGGACAAACGAGAAAGAAACAAATGGACACACAATGAAATGTCAGGTAATGATAAATGCTCCGAAGAAGAGGAAAGTAGTCTAAGAGAATAATGAGTGAGAACTGCTATTTCAGGTATAGTCAGAGAAGGTTCGCCCTGACCACCGAGCCATTTCCTGACTGATGTAAGCACTCCCCTCTGCAGGAGAAGAGCAATGCTGAGAGTGTTTTGCAAGTTCAAGGAGCAGCAAGGAGGCCAGTGTGGCTGGGGTAAGGAGGTGAGGAGTCACACTTGCAGTCAGGGAGGTGGCCAGTGCCCGGAGCCCAGATCAAAGGGAGCCCCGCAGGCCACGCGGGAGCTGCTGCAGGTGTTTGAGCAGCAAAGAAAAGCCATCTGATGGACACCTTATAAAAAGATCACTCTAGGAGCAGCCATAACATCTGTGGAGAAAAGGCAGTTAGGGAGTGAGGGGCGGGAGGAGGAAACTACAGGAGAGGTGACACTGGGAGGTCACTCAGGAGGCCACCACAAATAATCCACCTGAAACAGAGTGGCAGCCTGGACACGCATGGTGGCTGTGGAGGTGATAAGGGCTGTCAAACTGGGATACACAAGGCCTGATGACGGACTGAGAATGGGTGCGAGACAAGGAAGAAAAGGTTTGCGTCATGAGTAACCAAAGAGTAACCAGAAGCTGCTGCTGGCAGGGAGAGCAGGGAGAGAGCGCGGGGCGGTCCTAAGTCTGGCTGGAAGCATGTCTGTGTGAGATGCCTGTCAGCCACCCAAGGAGACACCGCAGAGCTAACGTCGCCCAGGGGAGAGGTCCAGCCGCAGATCTAAACCAGGGAGCAGCATCAGCACATGAGGGGAGTTAAAGCTCACATGGGCTCTTGTAACTGTTGCATACACAGGAGAAAAGACAAGGTCCCAGAGTTGAGCCCTCCCTGGGACATGCCAAGGGCACATGGAGGCTGGAGATGGAGCTGCCAGTGGGGTGGGGAAAACAAGGAAGTTGGAGACTGGAAAGCCAAATTTAAACAAGGGGTTCAGGAAGGAGTTGGTCCCATGGTCACATGTTAACTCACAACTAGAGGAAGAGGAGGATTCGAAATTCTTCCCTGGATGTGACAGTGTGCAGGCCACAGCTAACCTTAAAAAGAAGAGTTTTAGTGGAGTGGGGAAACGAAAGCCCAACTCGAGTGAATTTACAAAAGAAAAGGAAATAAACTGGGGACAACAAGCACACCCAGCTTTTTCGAAGAGCTTTGTAATAAAGGGAAATAAATGGTGCGACAGCAAGGACATGCAGAATCGAGAGAAACACTGCAACACACGTTAGTGAGAATGGAAGAGGGAGAAGACAACAGAGCAGGAGAGAGGAGAGACAAGGACAGGGAGATGTCCTTGAGGACTGAGAGGACCAGGTGGGATCAGGCACAGGTGCCTGAGATCCAGGCTTAAAACATTTACTGAACTGAACTGCTGAGCTACACTTTGACATTTCTTGGAAAAAGAAGACCCACTAATTCAGGTTTCCAGGACACCATCCAGAAACTCCAACCTTAACCTGGCTTCCGGAAGCCAACCAACATTCGACTATTAATATTTCCCAACAATCTTTTTAATATTTCTTATGAACAATGTATGTGCATGTCCATATCTGGGGTACAAAAAGAAATACATCTGGTTTTTGTCTTGGCCCCCCTGGCAAAAAGCTCCTAAAGCCATTGGAATTTCCTGAGTGACATGCCCCTTTCGCCCTTACCTGAGGTTATGCTAACAAGGTGACTCATGGTGGGGCCATGAGATAGCTTCAGAAAGGGGCTGCTCACCAGATTTAAAGACCAAGCCTGGGATTAGGGGGTGGGAACTTTCAGCCTCACCTCCCTACCTCCAGGGAGAGGAGGAGAGGGGAGCTGAAGATTGGGTAATAAAAACTTGAACAGCAAGATTCTGGGTTGGAGGCTAGGGGGAGAGCTCCCGGGCTGGCGAACAGACAGCCGCGATGGGAAGGTGGCACACCCAGAGTGTGGACATTCTCAGGCACTCACACTCACACGCACACACAGCCCTAGGCATCTCTTCCACGTGACTGTTCTTGTGTTGTAGCCTTGATAACAAACCAGTAAATGTTAAGTATTTTCCTGAGTTCTGAGTCCTTCTAGCAAATTCTTGAACCCAAGGAAGGGTCATGGAAACCCCTGAATTTGTGGTTGTCTGGGCAGAAGTGTGAGTGGCCGGGGCATGAGGCAGTCTTGTGGGGCTGAGCCTTTGGCCCATGGGGTCTGTGCTAACTCTGACCTGTGTAGTTAATGTCAGAACTGAATCATTGGGACACCCCGTTAGTGTCAGAGAATTGGTTGGTGTTGGAAAAGAGCCACACACCTGGTGTCAGAAATTATATTAGAAAACACAAGACATCTGCTGTGAGGCTATGAAGGGGATAAAACAAACAAGAGGCAAAAGCCCATAGGAAGTGACAACAGGAGGAATGTCCCAATGCTGAAATATAAGTAACCAGGTTTAAGGAATAAGAAAACCTGCACTTTCTAAAAAACGTCACTAACAACCCTAAAATGCAGAAAATATGGGGGTGGGAGGTAGCACACAAAGCTGGTCCTTTTGCTTCCCAAACCCTAAACACTTCAAGAGGAAGTTCAGATCAAAGCAGCATAGAGCCCATGAGTTAAAAGTCAGACAACTGAACATGAATAAATAATTACTTTAAAAATAAAACAGTTACACAGTGAATTAATACACTACAGAGGAAATTTGCATTTTACTTAAAACCTTTTAGAAGCAGATTTATAAAGCAGTAAATGCTGAGTGACTGAACATAAGTGGCCGGGTCCAATGTTGGGAATTTAAGCCTGTGCACACCCCTGCCTAGGTTGAGACAAAGCACTCTGCTGCACTTGGGAGCAGTCAGGGAGTATGCAAGTGCCAGGGAGGAAGTTCCCCGTTCCCAGGGTCCCAAGGATCGCCTGGAGACTGGCTCTTCTGCACCGCTGCCTCACAAGCTGTTTCCAGGCAGGAATCTCCCCGCACGCTGGACTTGCAACTCCCCGTCCCCACCAGGAGTTGTGACTGGCCTCCTCCTCTCTTCCAGTCAGCCATGGCATTCCATGGCTTTACCTCTGAAATGTCCCCCATTCCCAGATGAGCCTCTGTCTTGTCCCTTCTAGCCTAGATTACCAACTGAAAAAGCCTACCAGGTCCCTACACCTAACCTCTCCTTGAGTTCCTCTTGCCCTGTGCACCCAGCATTGTCCAAATCCCAAGGCAGGTTTCTCTCTCCTGCCTGGGTGACAGTGTGCATCCTTGGCACGCAAGCTCTCCATCGCCAGAGTCTGCCCTTCCTCTTCCGCCTCATCTCCACTCCCCAGCTTGCACCCCACGTTCCAACCTCAGGGAACCACAGGCACTTGGATCACTGAAGTGCCGTGCTGTTCTGTCTCTGTTTCCCCTTCAGACCTTTGCAACTGCTGGTCCCTCTGCCCGGAACACTCTTCTCCCAGCCTGTCACGGGGCTCGGCCCTTACCCTTTGAGGATGACACATCACCATCTCAGACATTCCCAGGCCACCCTATTTAAAATGGTAAACCACACCCCACCCCACCCCCACTGCCCCATGCCCCTTCCCTGTTTTACATTTCTCCACAGCACTCGTCACCATCTAAAAGAGCCCTTATTTTAGTTACGTCTCCTGTGTACTGTCTCTCTCAGTGCTAGAATGTAAGCCCAGCAGAACTGAGCTTTTTGCCTCTTTTATCCCCAGTATCGGCACTAGTGCCTGGCACGTAGTAGGCATTCAAATGACATGTGTTAAATGACTGAGTCAACACTGTTCACTCTAACTAGAAAATTCTTTCCCGGGCCTAGAATCCTACTCCTTATCCACGTGGCAGAACCCATCGCCTAGCTCCTGGGGCCAGACTGCACCCCGACTCCCAGGGGACCACGCCATTTGCCGCCCACACTCAGACATATAGGAAGTGCAAGGCGCTGCTACGCTGCTACAATGGGAAGACCCAGGCGGCCCAGGGCAATCCAGGACGCGTCCCTGCCTTGTTTATGGCAGTTCTCTTTCCTCTGTGCTTATGTATTTACCGATCTATCTCCCACACCAGGCTGGAATCCTTAAGGACAAATTCATCTTTGCATCCTCAGAACCTCACACATATTGTGGATATTTAATCATGTTTCTTGGATGAAGGAACAATTGCATCCACTTGGGAACCTGGGACCCCTGAGACGGGCTGGAACTGGAGCCTGGGGCTGGTGCCCCCGAGCCTGTTCCCCTCAACCCAAGCTTCTGCCCCCCGCGATGGCCCCAGTCCCCACCACTGGTTCCTCAGTCTCCTACACGGGGCCCCACACTTGCTTTGCTGAACTCTGTTTCTACAGTCCCTGGCTTTGCTGACTTCCCTGGACTGGATCAGGACGAGCATTTGCCAGCCCCTGTTCAGACAAACTCCCACAGGGCGCCCTCTGCTCTACCCACCCTGTCTCACCGCCACACGAGTCCCAGCAACAGACCACGACGCCGATGCTGACGTCTGCACCCCCGAAACACACCCTCTCTAGCAGGGCTGTCCAACTGGTGTCCAGCTGTGGTTCTCTTCATCAGGGACGAAGTATTACACTAACTCCTTTCAGGGCCAAGGCCGCAGGGCTGCTCCTCTAGATGAAATGGATCTTTTCCAGAATGTTGTAGAATTTCTCAGGGCCTGTCAAAGACCAGTCACATTCTGGCAGGAAGCAGTCGGTTTTTCTGAGAACCAAACTTTTCCTTTTAAGATTATTTCACTGAAATTGTCATGTATGCTGGTGTGAACACATGCTTGGCTTCACAAACAGCCTTTTCAAAATAAACTCTTTCAAGTCTGAGATATGCATTTGGTGAGAAGGAATATAAATTTTAATTGGGCATCCAGAAATTAGGATTCTGAGACGGCTCGGACATAACCAGAAACACTCTCCAATTAATAAATGTATTCTTACATCACAAAAGTTTTCATGACAAAAACATCAGGCTGGCATCAAACCAACCTTCCTACTGGAGTTTAAAAAGCTACATAATCTGGAAGAAATATTAGCTGACATCTCTTTCTGCCAAGAGTATATATCCTGAAAGAAACTGGTTTGAAAATAGCCCCAATAAAGCAATATACTGGGAATAAAATTTGAGAGTCAAAGGCAGAAAGTTCAATCATGGAGCATTTGTAGAAGCTGATTGATTAAGTGAGAGGCTCAGAGACGTTTCCTGCCGCAGAGCCAGCCTCAGGAAGCTTTCAAGTTCAACGGCTGACCTTCACTGCCACATGCCATTGTACTGCTAATATGAAACTAGCCTCTCTGAGTCAAGAAGTTTTCAATCCTGGATTGTCCAGAATCAAACAAATATCCCCCAAGACTGAAAGCAGACATGGTGCCTGCCTTCCACTTATTTGACCAGTGACCATCAAGCATCAAAGGAAAAGGGTACTTTTATTGTCAAGATCAAGGGTCCTCAAACTTTTTAAACAGGGGGCCAGTTCACTGTCCCTCGGACCATTGGATGGCTGGACTATAGTTTAAAAAAAAAAACTATGAACAAATTCCTATGCACACTGCACATATCTTATTTTGAAGTAAAAAAACAAACGGGCAAAAACACCTGCATATGGCCTGCGGGCCGTAGTTTGAGGACACCTGGTCAAGATGGTGTCATTATACATGAGATACTCATTTAATGTATCTAAACTGGAGAGTAAGACAGAGCTCTGAATCCCTCCTGTACAAGTTACTCATGTAGATCGGAGACCAAAGCAGATGCAAAGCCTTGCAGACCATAACCTATCATCCACTGACCTGAACTACCTCAGAGAATATGGCTCACAAGGTGTTTTATGAGAACATCATTTAATGTTCATTATTTTCTTTCACTGAAGCTTCCCTTCTTCTGTTCTTCCCTTTTTTTCCCTCCTAATTGATGATGTGAACAATCTTGGTTTCGGAATCACTTAAGTCTCCCTTCTGGAGACAGAAACTTCATCAGTTTGTTCACTGCTGTATCCCAAAGCCTAAAAGAGCACCTGCCACATGGTAGGTAAGCTCTCAATAAATATTTGCTCAGTAAATGAATAACTTTTCTAAAGCAGTAAGTACAAAGAATGCTAGCTGGGAAAGCATAAAACTCTTTTCTAAAACTGGTTTTTGGCGAGGTACTAGATCAATTATAGGCTCAACTATTCCAAAAGTAAAATGAGAGAAATAATACAATAGCCTTAGTCACATCTCATCAACACACACCCTTTGAGAAACCACTTTTACACCCAATTATACGAGCAACCTCTGTGAGAATCCAGAATCTAGTTGTCATAAGAGTTCTCAAAATAAATACAAATTTATTGGCAGAATTTCAGCTTCTGTTGTAGAGAAAAATATTGATTATATAAAATGGGCAATGTCTGAGTCTTCTGCCTTGGAACCGTAAGTTGAGCTCTGTACACTCAACCCCAGCACTTGTACATTTTGAGATACAGCCAAAAATGTTCTTGATAACATTTATCTGGTTCACCTTGAATGGCGTAAATGGACTCAAAACACACAGACATTTTAGCAATGTCGTTCACAGGCAATGGCACATGGTCCTAAAAAATCACTTCAGTACAAAATTATGGGTCAAAGGTTCCACAGAGACAAAGGGGCTGACATCTAGACAACTGACATTAGCACCATCCCAAATCCTCCCACTAATTCCTTTCCAATTTTTAGGTGAGGTAACCAGAAATTATTCAAAGCGTTAAGCCATTTTTTTAAGTTTTTAAAAAGTTGTTGCTGGGTTTTTCATTTACTAACATGGAAAGGCTACTTGCTTCAAATAGTGATTGTAATGCCTGATGTCAGGTGGCCACCATGTTATATCCTAACTCAAGAAGGGCATATTTCAGCTCACTCCTGGGCTGTGACCAACAGAAGGGGTGTTGCCGGGAGCCACGTTATACTCTTCCTTCTGGTGACAAGTTCTCTCCGACAGGCACACGGACAACACTGACAAATTGAAACTGAACGAATACTTAGGGGTGAAAAGCACCATAAAAATAGTAGTTAGATTATGTTTTCATAAAAATGAAAACATTCTCATTACACTGCATGAAATTTTGAATAAATTCCTCAAATATTATACCAAGTATATTTTGATTTCATTGAACTGTCAGATGTGGCACATGTAAAATGTAATGAAAAACTATTTAAAACCTCTTTTATTCTATAGTTATTGAACTCTTAAGAGAAGAGCCCTGAGAGCAACACAAAGACATGCAGGATAAAGTTTCTGACCTATAGAAGCTTCTACTTCATTCAAGAGGATGACACCGAAACACAACTGATCATAGTAAGAGGTGGCATGTAAGACCATGCGAGTGGTTCCAACAACTCAGAGGCAGGGCAAGTCACATGTGGGTTATGCTGGAGCTGAACAAGCTTTCAGACAAACCACAGGAGACAGGCAGGACTTTAACAGCAGAGATAGGGTATGGGGTAGGAGACAGGGTAGGGGCAGGAAAAGCCACTAATGGCTGTGACTCAAGAGGAGCTTCCATGAGGGACAGCAGTAGGGTTGGGGGCTGGGAAGAGACCTAAGGCTGAACTGTAGAGAGCCCTGGACACTAGGCCAAGGAACCAGGAGTAATAGGGAGCCCATGAAGGTTTCTGGGAAGGGAAGTAACATGATCTGATTTTAGGAAGATCTGTCTGTTGGTGATAAACCAAATCAACCGCTGTAAAGCCAAAATGTAATCACCCAACAAAAGGCCAGTGGATTTGGTAACTAAAATATCTGAAAAATATCTGAAGGTGCACTCTCACAGTGTTATTCCAACTAAGTGGAGGGAGATTAAGTAAAAGTTGAGTGAGGTATCTTTCATCACAAATGCCTGGCACCAGAAGTGCTCTGGATTTCAATTTTGGGGGGCGGGGGGGTTAGAATATTTGCAATATACAAAACGATCTTGGGGATGGGACCCAAGTCTAAACAAGAAATTCATTTATGTTTCCTATACACCTTATACACATAGCCTGAAGGTAATTTTATTTTTCCCTTGGGGACACTGGGAACATGCTGTGTTGTGTGCCTGCACTTTAACTGCAACCTGTCACATGAGGTCAGGTATGGAATTTTCATTTGTGGCATTAGGTGAGCGCGAGTTTCTAATTTTGTACCATTTCAGATTTCAGATTTTCAAATTAGCAATGCTCAACCTGTAGTTCAATTATTTCCCTCATCTCTCCCCTCTCATTCTTTTCCTATCTATAAGGTTTGGCAATCTGAGCTGAGGCAGCTCTCAATGGATTCAATTACTGAGTTGTTTGAAATGCACTAAGTCCTCTATGGGACACATAAAAAAAAAAAAGTCCTTATTTTCAAAGAATTTAAAAATCACACTGGAAAGACATTCCTTACACAATTAGAAACACAAACAGCATAGACTATGTCACCCAGGAGGGTCGCATGTCCCTGAGGATGCCACCCAATGATATCAAACGTGTAGCTTAACACACAAAGGGGGAGACATAAAGTTCAAAGAAGGAAGGGAGCTGAAGAAGAGGGTTCCAGTGGAGGAGTTTGATGTTTGGGGAACTAAAAGTCCCACATATGACAACAGAAAACTATTTTTTGAAGAATATAGGTAAGAAACCAATCTGTTTTTATTTCACTCACTTATACATTTCCACTATCTGAAAGTCACGTACTTGTGTGTATTTACATGGAATGTAAATATTTTTAATTGTCTGAAATTTAGAGAAAAATAAATTCTAGACACCTTCAAGACACATGAATTACAAGGAAAATATCTGGATGCTCTTGTAGACTAACAGTGAACAGCAGCTCAAATTAAATTCTAAAGGTAATTTGGAGTAGGTTTATTGGCAAAGGTTTCAAAGTATATAGTTCGAGCAGCTGTTTAAATTGTTTTCTATTCAAATTGGAACCAAACTCTTGAAATGTTTACAATAAGAGTGCATCAAAAGCTAAATACCACAAACATCCTATTTGAGAATGCCAGGCTGAGTTTTGGTGGGGAACCAAGTTAGCATTGACCCTGTTTCAAGATACTGTCAAAGATGAACATTCACAACGAATAATGCAGCAAGACTCATTAAAGGCAGTGAAAATGTCCTACCATGGAGAAAATGGTGAGAAAGAGCATGTGAGAGCATTGGAAATGTGTCCCACATATTTTATTATTACAATGATTATTATAATTACCACTGTTAATAGCAGCAACTATCCTTTCCTACAGGGCTATGGCAGATTCCATGCAAAGGACTTCACATATACCAGATAATTATATTATCTAAATATCAACTACATGTTTTTCCCTCCCCAAAATCCTATGATTTTTTAAATAAATATTTTCCCATTGAATGCAGTAAATAACTTAATTTCTCTGAGTGGAAGTGTCTTCAAATAATTTGTTCAAAATTGCACAGTTTGTAAATAGAAGAGCTGGGACTTAAACCCAAGTCCTGTTCAATATATTCTTATTGAACACTACTATTAACATATTCCAGGTCAAATAATCCTTAAACACATGTTAAATTGTAACTGTGACAAACGCAATAGATCTGGCCTCAGTAGGAAGGTTCTTCCCTAAGAAGGTCCAATGTGATCTGAAGTCTGAAGGAAGACAAAGAGTTGCTTTGGGGAAGGAGGGAAGAGCATTCCAGACAGAAGCCACAGAATATGTGTGCTGAGGGGAAATCTCTAAGAACAAAGCAAGATGGGGAGGGGGTGTGATGGGAATCTGGCAGATTCAAATGCATTAGGTAAAAATGTACCTTGCACACTACATACAGTGTTTTATAGGCCACGATAAAAAGTCTCTTTCTCCATCCTAAGCACACAGAGAATTTATTTTATTTCACTGCTGGTGGTGACTGTTTTCCCTGGGAGGGTGAACTACGGTAGTAGGGCCATGCTGCCTCCTACAAGAATCCTTCAGGGGCAGGGATAAAAATGGATATTCTGGAGCATAAACTTTTATGCTCTAGAACAGACTTCTCAACATTCTCTATCTGTACAAACATATATCTAAACACCCCCAAAGTGGAGATTTAAACCGTAAATGGAAAAAATGGCATGTGGGACAGCTGACACAGGTAAACTAAGGCATCATCAAGATTATCTTGGAGGCATGAGGGGCTGGCACACAGGTCACCCAAGAGTGGTGGGATGGACGTGCACAGGAAGAGGCCCTGCCATGAGTAAGACAAACCATTTCCAGCTGAGGAGCAGGGGGTCGTTGTGTTCACACCTGGCTCCACTCCCACCAGCCCTCCACTCCCACCAGCCCTGTGGTTTTAGATAAGTTACTTGATATTTCTGTGACAATTTCCCCATCTGTAATGGTGTCTACTTCACAGAATTGAGAATGAAATAAATAATGAAATGATAAATGAAATTGATAATGAAATAAATACATGTATTTATAATACATGTGAAGTATTTAGAGCAGTGCCGGCACAGAGTACTCAGTAAGTACTAGCTATTATCATTGCTACTACTACTATTACGGTAAAGATCACGATTTGTGGGAAGCAGTTAAGAAAGGAAAGAAAGACATTTGTAAGTATGCATCTGAGACAACACATCCTCAAGCTAATTTGTGCCTAAGAATCACCTGGAAAGCTTGTGACAAATGAGATTCCTGGATAGGTCAGAGATAAGACCTAGGAAATCAGATTTTTCATAAGCCTCTGAGGGATTCTGACACCACTGGTCCACACATCATACTTTGAGAAGCAGGGCTTTAAGGCCTAGAATTTAAAATAAATACTCAGATATCAATTAAAGTATTTCATCACAGGGGCTTAACTAAAAGGATAACTTTATAAAACAAATTTTGGATTTTATGTTCTTAAAGGAAAATGAAACAGGATCACTTGCAAAATATACTTCTAGAAGAAGATTGCATAATCAGAAGCTGCTTGGTTGGTAAAATATATAACATTTAGTTTTTCGAACTCCTGACCTTGAGCAATCCACCCACCTCGGCCTCCCACAGTGCTAGGATTACAGGCATGAGCCACCATGCCCGGCCTTAGTTTTTAAAAACCATTTGTGCAAATTGGTGCAAATTATACAAATAATAAGAAATCCTGAGTTCTAAACAGTCTATGTCACTATGAGCTACATTATCAAGAGCAACTGAAATAAATATCTGGACAGTGGTACATAAATATTCCTTAATTATTAAATTTTATTTCCTAGCAAAAATAATAGAACCGATCTTTAATCATACAGAGAAAATCCTTTTCTGCTAGGACACAACTAAGACTTTCTGCAGGTCCTTTCACTTTAGTTCAGGGTTTCTCAACCTCGGCACTATTGTTAACAGGTAATTGTTTATTGTGGAAGGCATCATGTGAAATCATAGGATGCTTAACAGCATCTTTGACCCCTACTCCCTAGTAGCATCCTCCTATCCCCAGCTGTGACAACCAAAACTGTCTCCAGACATTGTCGAATGTCACCTGGGGGGCAAAATCGCCCCAGCTTGAGACCTACAGCTTTTATGAAAAGACTGAAAATGCCTGAACTCTAGAAGTGACCACAGTTGGCAGCTTAATCATTTTCAAATTCCCCCTTACCAATATCCCAATGACCGATTATGTCTTTCCACCATCAAGACATTTTCTGAACATTCCCCCGTCGACATTTACGTGCACATATATTTATGTACATTTCATGACAATTTGAGGTTGGTTTCAATGTATTTCAATGTTTTGAGAGAAAGAGGACAATGTCTATTGTTAAAAGGTAATAACAATGGTGGTAATGGTAAGTCATGTAGCCTTGTATGGTGCTTGATGCTTTCCAACGTGCTTTTGCATACATTAGTCCCAGTCCAGAGTTCAGCAGTAGTCCTCAAATATTCTAAATCCACATTCAACAGTTTATCACACAAAAAGCCTTATGCTGCAGCTACCCACGCCCCTCGGCACAACACCATGGGCCTCCTGAAGCAAATAACTATAATAAGAACATGAATTCTGGTAAAACACTCCCATGCCATAGGGGAAGGGGCAGGAAATGTTTCTGCCTAAGTAGCAAGTAGACCAGTCTGAGGCTCTCTGTGGGGCCCGGTGACAACGCCATTACAAGATGGCGCCGATTTCCGGTGGCCCGCCTGTAGTAAACAAGTTCAGCGCATGCGCAGAGTAAGTCCTGGCCTGTTATATAAGTATGCATATGAAGGATCTTAGCTTGGCCTATCAGTAATAACCCTCGCGCGCTTTTAACCTATCCCCATCACTTCCCTCCTTCCTTAGAGTATATAAGTGTGTGAGAGCTTGTGCTCAGGGTCTTCCGCATCATGTAAGTCTAAAGGGAACCCCATTAAAGCACTGTCAGAAGAACTCCAGTTGCCGCGTCTTCCTTGCTGGCGAGGCGGGCGCGACAGCTCTCAACTCACTCAACAACCTGGCACAGCTCGTTTTCTCTTGCCTTTTCCTTAAACTCAATAGCTGACATGAGAGTGTAAACAGTGAACAGATTCGTCTTGAGTATCACTACGTGGAACGTAACTTGAGAAATGAAAAGTTTAAGGTGCTCTTTATAATAATTTCTGGGTGTTCTTCTAATTTTTTTCAGTGTCAGACTTTTTTATTTGGGGAATCAAAAGTTCCAGGGTCTAATATCCCAGTTCTGCCACTGATCCACCAAACCTAAGAAAATCTTCCCCAGCAAAATTCTAATGGTATAAATAGGCAGACTCATTTCAGCGTCTCTCAGCACTCCAACGAAGAATTCACCTTGAAGGAACAAAGAGAATCTACAGGTTTTGTGAAGGAATTATTTACACTAACATGTGACCTTCGGAAAAATCAAACAGGCGGCTAACTCCAGGGAAGGTGAAATCACTGGCCTATGGTACACATCTGGTGAACAACAATCCCTGAGGACTATAAACAGAAGGCATTGCTCAGTCCTTTTACCCAAACACAGTCACACAGCCCAACACATGGGGTCGTTCTGGCCCAAAAAGACTATGAAAACACTGCTTGGACGCTATCATAATAAACAATGCACATTCTTGTTTTATTTGCAAAAATAATTAGGAACAGCTGCTACTTACACAGAATTTTGGACAGAAAATATTTTACATACTGAACCCAAATATTTCAGAAGTGAAAGAGTCTGACGCCAAATGAAGTATTCTGCTTTTTTAAAAAATTTAAAATAAGGCATAGCAATGAACATCAAAACTCCTCTATCTTTTTTTTTTATACTGACAAAAACATTTTCCTGAGACTCAAAGGACACAGCTGCACACATCTGTCAACTATACATCTCTGGAATAAGAGAGAAACTTAATGCTTTAGTATCATACTTACATGTGAGGGCTCAGTTCATAAAAATTTCTATTCCTGTAATCTTCCACTTTCTCTGGTGAATAAATGGGCAAGGACCGGTATGGGTTAACAGATATAACCACACTTCCAATGTATGTCTGTAAAAGAAAGAATAAAATATGCCCCTTAGCACACAGGATGTATTTTAACACCTTAAACGTTAGTGTTGTATATGGTTTCAACCTTTAAAAATCAACACTACGTCTCCTGCTTCACCATTCATTCTATACTTTTCAAAAGTACGTTGCATCTCGGATGACAGATGGTCAACCATACTTACTCGTTTTGCTGATAAATGGAAAGCACAGGTGTATATATTCAAACTACTTCTAAAATAAATCTCTACATTAATTTATGGCTCTGGATAAGAGCTCTCCAAAGCCCTGTCATACTTCCCCCAAATTTTGTCACCATCAACTATTGCTAACTGTAAGCAAGAGCCATGCTCTCTCAACTCTGGTTAGAGCTGCTGTTCCCTTCTTCTCTCTTCTTTACCCACCTGTCTCAGTCAACAGGAACCCAAGGTTTCCCCTCCTCGCCACCCACACCCATACCTAACCAATAGGGCCTTCACTTCGGTTCTGGCCCTCCATAAGTCAACCTCCACCACGGACTCAGATTATGGACAACTCAATATTAGACCTACAGTTATCCATTGGGCATTCAAACAACATAATTTCATATTATATCTAATGTGCTAGAATATCAGAATTTGAATGTCAAATCCACATTTAATATAAAACTTAAATGTACTTTCTCAGGGATCAAGGCTATATTTTAGTAGATGCTAACCTCTTGCATTGAACACTAAACCAGAACACTATTCCTCTTCCTTTCCACTTCAGCCCTAAACTCCTAGCAGCCCCAGTGGTGCTGGTTTAGTTCATTTTGTACAATGCCTAACACAATGCCACAAGCAAAAGCCACTAACTGTAACTCATCTTGGCAGCTCCATTTTTCCTTTCAGTTTCAACATTATAGAGATAGGAAGAGGGGGAAAGATGAAAAACCTATGTAAGTGATAAAAGCTTTAAAAAGAAAATGGCTCATAAAGGAAAGAAAGAAACAATGGGGAAAAAGTCACCTCCAATTTCCCCCCCTTTCCAATGTCAACCCACAAAAGGTAGTATTTTTTTTTTGAGAGCAACAAGTTTTTCCAGTATTGCCACCATAGGGATTCAAGGAGACTGCCAGATCTTTCTAGAAAATTTAAAAGAATAGAAAACAAAGGAACAGTAAAAATGTTCTGCTGATTTTTCTGTTTACATGGGTCACAATGATTTTAATTATAAAAGAATTTCCCTCAATTTGGAAAACTGAACAGGTTATTTACATATATACTTTCATCCTATAAGAACATAATCTTCTCAAGAGCGGACAAGACTGCCATCATAAAAGAAAAATTGCAATTTCCATGCAATTTTTGCATTTATTTCTAATATTCTACCATGAGGACCCGATTAATTTGGCCTAACAAAGATGGCAAGATTTTCTTGAGAAGGTTTCCTGGTCATCATCACACTGCGACCTACCTGGGCAGGTAGATGGGCGATGCTTGACACTGAATAACTGTCTGAATAGCTTCTAACTAAACTATTGGAATTAGATGGATTGGCAAATATGAAAATATAAACAGTGGTTATTCCTTTAATATCTGCTGATTAAAAGATCAGCCTTCTTTAGATAGGAAAGTACTACTTGAATCCTTGTCCTGTTTTAGGTAACTTCTTGAATGTAATAATTTTTCAAATACACAGATTTGCTGTTAGCAGAGAAACCAATTACTGAGTTGATCTTTAAAACCAAACTTCACTGTGGATAAATCCTTGATAAAAATCTGCCTCTCTGGCATTCCTGCATGAAAAACAAACTGCTGCCTCAATTTAAAAATCGAAAGCTGCACTGCTACATTGTAAGTTTCTCTCTGTTACTCGTGCCTCTTTTAACATACTGAATTATGTGTGCTTTTTTCGCCATCACTAGAACAGTGCCTGGCGCACTGATGATGTGCAATAAATATTTGTTAACTGAATGACTGATCCACACAGGGTGTGTTCATCACTATGAAAGCAGAGGGTGCAAGCCACTGACTCGCATACAATTATTTTTGTGTTGAAATATAATACCAAACATACTATTTACAGTGCCTAGTATATATTAAGCCTTTATGCTACGTGTTGCCATTGAATAAATCCTTAAACTGTATCTTTTCCCCCTCAGTTTCCCTGTCTGACTCTGGTAGACTGTTAGCAAAAATAGCCAGAACAATTCCTTCCATCCTTGTATGCATGCCCCATTGGTAATGTGACTTTGCTACTCTTTCTATCAAAAGGTAGAAGTTTATTTCTCCACCCCTTGAATCTGGACTTGTCCATGTGAGTTGATTTGACCATAGGGACATTAGTAAATGAAACATAAGCAAAGGCTTAAAAAGTATTTGTTTATTAGGATGTACCCCCTTTTGTTATGATGGTGGCTGGAAGCCATGGTATGAATGAGCTTGAGCTAGCCTGCTGGAGAGCTCCCTAACCTAACCCTGCTGTGAGATGTGTGAGTGAGGCCATCCTAAACCAGCTAGCCCTCCTAGGCCACCAGATGCCTAAAGCCACATGAGTGATCCCCGGTGAGACCAGCAGAAGATATATAAAGCTCAACTCAGCCTAAATTGCTTTCCCAGGGAATTATGAACAAATAAATGGCTGTTGTTTTAAGCCACTGATTTCTGAGGGTGGTTTGTTACGATACAAAGTAACAATAACTGATGTACCTACATGGCTCTACAAACCAAAGATGGGGCCAAGCAAGACAAGCCTTATCAATCCAAATAAGCAAGCAAAAGAAACTGTATTCTCTCACCATTCCATTTTATGTATATGGTTCATATACACATCCACTAACCTTAAACTCCCAATAGGTTTGGCCTCTACTATGTTACCTGCCCTCACTGTCTGAGTTTCTTCCTTGAAGGTTCTATGTGCATTAGCCAAAGATTTAAATATCCCCACTTGTGCCAGTAGAATAACTCAAATATTCAGTCACAACCCTCCTCCCTCTGAGACACAGAAAGACACAAACAAACATTCCTGATGGCAGCTGTGTGTGGTTTAAAATCCTATTCTAGTTTTAGGCAGCTAACCCTTCTATAGGTAACTGCAGCACCAGATTACACCTGCTTTTCAAGGATCAGAACAATGGAGACGTTTTTACATAAATTAACCCCTGGACTTATGGATGTGATATATCATTTATTTCTTTAACAAACAACTGCATACTATTTAAAGTCGGTATTTTCTTATTTCATCTTGCTGTAAAAAGGACGATGAACTAACTCGTTGCTAAGTAACCACCGCAGCCACTGCCTGGCTGGCCACCTCCACGCTCCTGAACCTCTGCACCCCCAAGTCCTCAGGCACACACACACCACGACCAACATGGCAATGCAAAGCTCCCCCATCCCACTGCCCTGAGGGGCAGCCCCTGACATCCAGGAAGGGAAAAGGAAGGAAAGGGAAGGGGCAGGGAAAGAGAAAGGAGCAAGAGAGAAAGAGAACAGAAAGGGAAGAGGAGAGTAAAAGGTTCCACCTTTCTGTAAGTGGCACATTCAGCTAGCAAGGTCATCTTTCCCTTCTCAAGGGCAGACGTTAAATCCAGCATGTATAAACATCCTCAAGTCAAAACCATCTCTATCTTCCGAGTTCAACATTCCAAAACAGATGTCTTGTGAATAACCAAATAATACCTGAATAACCTTATCATGATTACCATGAAAACAGAAGTCTTTTCTGGAGGACTTGCCATCCACCAATTTCCACACTCCCAAACCACCTTTCTGAACTCAAAAGAAAGGCCTGAGTAGTCAAAATATATGATGCAAAGGCCATGTGTCCTACTGGATAGGAAAGTTCCTCCAGAACTCAATCCTCAGAGATTTCATTTCAATGGTCTGGGGAGAGCCCAGGAATCTGTAGTTTTTAAAGAGACCCCAGATAAACAAATGTGGAGCCCAAGCTGAAAACCACTGCTTGTAGCTGCAGCTGCAGGACACACAGGCTCAGCTAGCGCCACTGTTGGCCTGTCTTCTCCCTCACCTTCGCCTTTACATATTCCTATGTAGTCAGTTTTGAAAACATTTTGAAAAGAAAAGAAAAATCCTTCTAGCCTCACTTTCTTTTGTTTTAGCCACATCTCTAATAAACTGGGCATGTGGTATCAACACATGACAGAAAAACAGCAGCAACATCTGTAAACTGGGGGAGGCAAAAAGGGCCTTCTTATAGCAGTGTGTTTCAAATATTGATTATGACTTATGGTAAGAAATAAAATTTTCATCACAACCAACTATGCATATGTGTGTCTATTTATGTGCAGCACCTATATGAAATTAAAAACTTCACAAAACCAAAAATCCCCTTCTCCTCTATGTGAGGAGAGAGGTATAGATATTTTTTGTTCTATTCTATTTATTACAAAAATTTTTTTAACTGCTGGTCCTTGCCCACTAAACGGTTGCCATGAGCCATTAATGAAATGAACCTTGCAATTGAAAAAAATAATGCTACTGAGCATTCCCTAATCCTTTATTTAGTTGTTCATCCCTTTGTGATACCAACGGAAGCTATGAATCTTCTCCTCGAAAAAAACACACATGAGACATGCACATAAAAGTTGGCATACAAGGCTGTGGAAACAGCCCAAGTGCCCATCAATCCAAGAATGGATTAATAAAATGTGGTATATGTATACCATGGAGTACTATTCAGCTCTAAGAAACAATGGTGATATAGCACATCTTATATTTTCCTGGTTAGAGCTGGAACCCATACTACTAAGTGAAGTATCCCAAGAATGGAAAAACAAGCACCAGATATATTCTCCAGAAAACTGGTATTAACTGACTAGCACCTAAGTGGACACATAGGTACTACAGTAATAGGGTATTGGGCAGGTGGGAGGGGGGAGGGGGGAGGGGGGTGGGTATATACATACATAATGAGTGAGATGTGCACCATCTGGGGGATGGTCATGATGGAGACTCAGACTTTTGGGGGGAGGGGGGAAATGGGCATTTATTGAAACCTTAAAATCTGTACCCCCATAATATGCCAAAATAAAAAAAAAAAAAAAAAAAAGTTGGCATACACTGGATATACTAAGTCAAGAACTCCCACCATAAGGGAAGAAACAGTGGTCACTAACAGGAGAGAGAGAGAGAGAGAGAGAGAGAGAGAGAGAGAGAGAGAGAGAGAGAGAGAGATTGATTGATTGATTGATTGATTGGGGGCTGGGATGGGGGAATGCAAACAAAGAAATAAGAAAAAAGTAAGCAAAATAATTCTATAAGTATGACCCAACGGTCCTATGGCTCAGCAGGCCCTGAGTGCTTTATTATAATACTGAGAGAGAACACAGTACAGCAATCAATGGCCAGAATGAGAGAGTATTCTGGTTTTGATGACAAGGATATATGCAATACACTTCAGAAAGATACTTAACCAAAAAGTTCAATATAAAAGCACAGCTTTAATATTTTGTGAGTCTCAATAATGTGGAACATTCCTCCACAAAGCCAGATAAGTGAAACATCAGTACATGTACATAGAAAAGTCAGAATAGTTTTCACATCTTTTACATCATAATTCTTCCCAGGGCAAGATAAAGATCTTGAAAAGCCCTAAACCCTGAAAGTTTACATTTCAATTCCCTATATGAAATTGAAAATAAAATTATAACTAAACCATAAAATACATGTAAGAAAATCCTACAATGACCTGTTTTCACCATAATGACTACTTTGGCCCTTTTTTGAAATACCAAATTCTTCCAAAACATATTTTTAAAGCCTCTGCTCTGCTGGGACTCTCACTAGGCATCCAATCTGTCTACCTACCAGCTTCCTTATTTTCTTCAGAATAAACTTAAGTTTTTGTTTACACATCTCTAGAGTTCCTCAAAAACACATCCCCAAACCTATTAAAGTGCTGGCATAGAATATACACTTAAGCACCTTTTTACTGAGCAATTCCTAAAGCCCCATGAGATAGACATGAATTCTCTATCTTAATGTCCACAACAATGGAGCACTAAGAAGTTAAGTGATATGACCACATTAGCTGTTCTCTTTCATTAGACCACATGATCTGTCAGTTAGGCCTGGGAAACTTTGACAATAAGTGGCCAAGAAAAATGCCTGATCCCAGGAAGCTCGTGTGGTACAATGCCACACAAAGCATCTTCAACCTTTGTAAAAGAAAGCACTCCTCTGCTAGGCAAAAGCCTCGCATTTGACCATCTGAGGAATGCTGACATCCGATTACCACCAGGAATAAACAAAATGGGGGAAAGGAAAAGATCTTCTAGATACAGGGAAAATCTTTTTTGTCTCAACAGAAAAGACTGAACCATAATCATCCTTTGACTTCAGAGAAATAATTCAGGAAAGTGGCAATGTAACAAGCAATGGTTATTTAAATATCTTAATACTATTTAGTCTAAAATGACATCAAAGAAATATTAAGGAAGGTGTAGGAGTCCTCTAGGTCTGACTGAGCCTCCAAGAGTCTCCAAGTCATGTTACTTTGACCTCTGAAGTAGTAACAGTTCAAATCCAAGATGAGCCAGCACTCAAGTAAAAATAACCCAACACAAGGCTGCACAATCACCCTGACTGCTAGACTGAGTTTAGGCTACGATCATTAACAAAGTAGGCAACAAATTTATTAAGGGCCAACTTTAGACAAAACATCATGTTAAGCATCAGTGGGAAATATAAGAAGATCCCATGGTCTGTGCACCTGAGGAGTTTATAATATAGCAGTGAGTTTTTTAGCTAGAAAAACATAAAATTTAAGAACTAACTACTCTAGACACTAAAACAAATGAAACAGGAGTTAAGTGATTCTTGGCTGAATCATTAGATTATCTTACCATCTAAATGAGCGCTCTGAGTGCAGATGAAGGAAAGGTCACTAGGAACTGCAGACGTCTAAGAATACTCAAGGAAGACAGACTTGAGTGGGTCTAAAAGAATGGGCATGATTCCAGCAAGGAAAATTTCCCTCAAAGAGTAGCATAGGAGATTTTAGGTTTTAGGTTATAGTTGAACCCCCCCCACACACACACACCTTTTTTAAATTTTGCTAAGACAGTTGGCATCTTCAAAATATGTTGTTTTTTTTAAAGTACAGATCCCATGTTCATAGTAGCATTATTCACAATAGCCAAGAGGGGAAAGTAACCCAAGTGTTTGTCGAGAGATAAACGCATAAACAAAATGTGGCAGACACATGCAAAGGAATATCATTCAGCCTTAAAAAAGGAAAGAAATTCTGACACATGCTACAGCATGAATTAAAACATGAACAGAGGAAGAATAACCTACCTGAGCACATTCCAGAGAGAAGGAATGGAACAACTTACCTAGACCAAAGACGTCCAGTGAGTAATTAAGACAGGGATCAAACTATAAGGAGCCCTGAATTTCAGGGCTAGCAGTCTGAGCTTCCATGTGCAAACAGTTTTGAAATAGAAACTCGGTGTGTGGTAAGAGGCTTAGATGATGAAACTGATGGAATTTGAAGCCAGGTCATCCTGCCTTAAGTACAGTATTTGAGCTCTTTACTCCAATTCTATGTCATCTTGTATCAATAATGCTTCAATGTATTTGAAATAGTGTGTAAACCCTGGAGCCAAACTATCTGGCAAAGTTTTTCAGTTTTGTGTGAACTTGGGCACATTATTTAACTTCTCCACACCCCAGTGTCCTCGTCTATACAAGAAAAAGAATACTATTAATAGTTCCTCCCTCATCTAATTCTGAGGATTAAACAAGATTGTGTGTCAAAGCACTGGACACAGCACCTGACATACAGCAAGAATATTACCTATTATAATTATATAAATTCAATCGGGCTCTAGTAGAATCTAGTGGCCACTGTAAATAGCCAAACCAGGACTTGAAAGCCTATATAAAATATGTTAAAACCTCAGCTAAATTCATTAACAAGTCCTATCATTCCAAAGTCTCAAAGATTCTTACAAAATGGTCTTGGTACACAGGAAACTGATGAGTTATCAGATGAGCAAGTGAGGTATGTCCTAACAAAACTAATATTTAACACGCTGACTGCCACACTAGAAAAAAAACTTTTTTCCTTGGGGCCACAGTGTTTTATTACAAAAATAAAATAAAAACTTTGAAAACAAAACAATCCTTTCTAATTGAATGAAAAATGTGTTACTTTTTATTGTTTTCTGTGCGTGAGTTATAAGCAACTTGAAAAATAGTTCATGCAGCTCCCAAGATAAAAGATATATGAGTTACATATGTTTCACGAGGCCCTGGGCTCAAAACTAGCATGAGTTAAATACAACTCACATGGTGGTTAATGTGTTAAAGCCTGGGATACTGAGGAAATGACTATGCAAGATAAGCTGGTGGGAATCTTCAGAAATGACAATATGCTATTTACTCGAGTACTTCATGATGAGGAATCTACCCTCTTCGTGGGTCTTGGATCCTGGGAATTTGCTCACAAGACATTAAAATATTATATGTCACTGTTTTTAATTAGATTTCTGTAAGACTTCCCAAATTCCCTTGCAGAAGGCCTTTGTCTTAATTGGTTTAAGACACGGTACGGTTTACCAAACGCCTTGATTGTTTTCTAGACACAGTTCAAAATTGTGCAAAACAGCCTAAGTAAATATAAGATCATAACATATTTAGATGTCCACCTGAGCTTTATGTTTTAAAAAATGTAATTCAAGGCCGGGCGCTGTGGCTCACGCCTGTAATCCTAGCTCTTGGGAGGCCGAGGCGGGCGGATTGCTCAAGGCCAGGAGTTCAAAACCAGCCTGAGCAAGAGCGAGACCCCGTCTCTACTATAAATAGAAAGAAATTAATTGGCCAACTGATATATATATAAAAAATTAGCCGGGCATGGTGGCGCATGCCTGTAGTCCCAGCTACTCGGGAGGCTGAGGCAGAAGGATCACTCAAGCCCAGGAGTTTGAGGTTGCTGTGAGCTAGGCTGACGCCACGGCACTCACTCTAGCCTGGACAACAAAGTGAGACTCTGTCTCAAAAAAAAAAAAAATGTAATTCAGTACACACATCTCACATCTCCAGTCTCAGAAACATATTTGTGATGCATATGCAATAAATATATAAAACTGATGCTAACAGTTACATGCTAACATGTAAAAATAGACTTATTTTTACAGAGAAAAGACTGGCGGCATTAGAAGGTTTTAAATAACCTGCCCAAGGTCTCGCAATTAGGCAGGAAGAGGTAAGAGTTCCATCCCAAAGCTCCATGACACTAGGACAAAGACGGGTGACTTGGTCAGGCTCTGTCGGCTGCATGGCACATAGGTAGGTTTACTGTAATAATGAACACACCCAGGAACCCCCAAAAACGTGTCACCAAGCTACAAAAAAAGCTGATTCCCAAGGGTGATTCTGGGTCCAGGGCAGCTGTATGGACCAAAGCAACTTGAGTCTGTGAAGATTTCCTCTCTAGTTCCAAGTCAACGTGCTCCTCGCCACCCATGTTTCTGCGTCTTCAGGGCCTGCCACTAGCTGGTTTCCTCACTTTCTACTCCGCAGAAAGTCCACTTCTGCAAGACTCCTAATCACAGTTTCTGCTTGGTCAGGGCTCGTCACAGCCTCTCTCCACATCATTAAGCCAGCATCTTGCTTTCAGGGATATACCATATTTTTTTTAGGATTTCTCAATTCAAAGTTTAGGTAAAGAATCTAGCCCCTGTTTATCTTTTTATCTAGGCTGCGCCTTAAATCACTAGCATTAGATCAAGAGCCCATACATAGAGCAGGAAGTCCCACAAGCCATGGTGGCCAACTGCAGCCACAGGCCTGTCGGGCACAGTCACTGCTATCTAGTCCAAGACACGCCTACACTACCATCACATCATATTCCCATGCTCCTGGGCTGCCAGTCATTTCAGACTATGAATTAAAGAACTATATATGAGTTCCATGCCACGCTGAAACACTGGCTAAAAATATCACCTCGGCAGCCTTTATTTTAGAGCAGGATGATACAATACTACCATATCGTCTTTGAGACAAACTCTGTCATGAGATAAGTACTTTCCAAATATATACCATTCTCTAGACCTAATAAAACTTTCTCATCTAAGGTACAGTGTGGTCCCATGTTATAGGTACATTATTTGCTATAAGCTACAACTCCTGAAAACATTATTATGTGGTTAATTCAAAGTAATAACACAACAAGGCCAGGCACAGTGGCTCACACCTATAATCCTAGCACTCTGGGAGGCCGAGGTGGGAGGATTGCTTGAGCCCAGGAGTTTGAGGTTGCTGTGAGCTATTAATATGATGACACCACTGCACTCTATCCAGGGCTGCAGAGCGAGACTCTGTCTCAAAAAAAAAAAAAAGTAGTAATACGACTAAAATAAAATCTGCACAATGAATATCAAAAAGGGAGGGAGGAACAGAAAGAGGAAAAGAGGATGGCAGGGAAGGGCAAAAAGAGAAGTAACCTAAAGCACACATTAGTGTCTGAAACCCTACAGAAAAGTCACTCTGGGTTTCCAAATTTGACAAATAGTCATAGCACCTACCATGTACTCCACTCCTACTATGTGCCAGGTACCAGACTAACATGCCCCTTCGTCCCCACCACAACTCAACAGGGTAAACTACCATGATGACTACCTCACAGGCGAGAGAACATCTATTGCTGACAATGATCTCAGTGGTTGTCAGTGGCCAAGATTCAAACTTACATCTGTCTGCCAAAACCTGTGCCTTTCCCAACATGCCACGTCATACCCCCTCTCCACTCCTGCCCAAGCAGAGTTCAAAAACCAAAATAGCCTCTCTTTAGAAATTAGGATTCTCATTAAAATGCAGCTGCACTGCAGGTATACAGCAGACAGCGATGCCTATGTACAGGGGACAGTTGAAGTGGTGACATGTCTCTTGTGCTGAGTTGCTCCTTCTTTCTCCTCAGCCTTGTGTTCCTAAAGGTAAGGACCATGTGCAGCTACCAGTCACCTGCCATCCTGGGGACATGATGAAAAGCACTCTCCTCCCAATACCTTCTCCCGCCTTCCAGAGCAGGGAAGAATCATCCTCACGGCTGTTACCACTTTCCTTTGACTTGCTAGCACCATGTAATGATCAGCAGAACCTTAGAAATGAACACGCTTGCTCCATGTCACATCAGTTTATATCATACTGCTGAGCGCTAACTCAATACATAGCAAAAATGCTGATTTGTCATTTCAATGATTTGTCCAGGCCTTTCTCAGACTGCCTTGTTCTAAGCCTACATATTCTTCAATATCATACCCAATTATTTTGAAAACTGAAAGGGCTTTCATATTAGTGGTATTATTAGTGCTTACAGCAACTGTGTAAAGTCAGCAGAACTATCATATGAGTCTGGCTCTGGAGCCAGACCTTCCTGGATTTGAATCCTAGCTCCATCTCCTACTCGCTGTGTGACCTTAGACAAGTTACGTAGCCTTTCTGAGCCTAGTTTCCTTACATGTAAAATGAAGATAATCTAAAAACCTACAGTGCATAGGACTCCAGTAAGAATTAAAGGAACTAATGCATGTAAAGTGCTTAGAACAGCACCTGGTACCAATAAGAATATAATAAATATTCGTTCTTAGCATTTATCAATTTACCAGTGAGAAACCAGTCTCCGAGGAATTATGGGACTTGTCCAAGGTCTCAAAGACAATAAATGGCAGAGCCAGGGCTGGAGTTCAGGTCTGTGCTTCTTAGTGCCAGCACACTGCTTCCAAAAGATGATGCTTCTACAGGCCTGAAGTCAGGCCTTAACTTCCTCCAAATCAAATTTCAGGTATGGTTTCAACCAAAATATTTAAGTTAATATATTATAAAGATTATACAAATATTTCAAGTCCTATATAGTGCCTACATGATGAAAAAACTCTCTGAGGTTGATAAACGACAGATAAATGTGGGTTGACTTTGAAAGTTCTAAGAAGAAATTTTCCAATCACCATAGGTTGTAAAAAAGCTCGCAGGGGTTGAAACTGGCAAGTTACTACCCAAAATGACTGTTATTATAAAACTGTCCAAAAGATAGACTTTGCCCAGAAATTAGACACAGCATTTCTCTTCAGCATCATGATCTGCCATTTTTCACCAGCTTTATCGAGTCTTCTAGCGCTTAGCTCCAGTCCAAACACCAAACCACTCTCTGGAAAGCACGTACAGCTTGCGCTCCAGGTCTGTCTTAAACCGTCCACCTTTTCAGCGAGCAGAGTAAGCAAGCAGAGTAAGCAAAGTAGGGCTAACAGTGAACCACTCATGCAAGTCAGGTCTAGGCACTTCCTGTTAACAGGGCCTGGATCCCTCCTTATTTCCCGACATGGTCCAGGTGGGATTTGGAGGTAGCATTAAAGATCGCCCTTGTTCCAATCAAACCTTGTGGAGTCTGGGTTCTCTGGATAAAGGTCCAGCCATCTAAACAAAAGAGCACTTCCTCCTACTTCCAATTCTGGAATGAGAAAATTAGTTTTTAATCAAACTAAGATGACCTACCACCCTATTAACCACTGCTCATGCTGAAAATGGCCTGCAGTCCTAAAGGAAGAAAACTACATTTTCATGTTATGTATTTGAATTTTTTTTCAAAAGCATTTGTTAATTTTATAATACAAAAAAACTTTTTAAAGGAAATAAAAAAAAAATCTGGAGAACAGCTAGGTAGCAGGAAGAACATTCAGTTGGACATTTGAACTCCAGCCCTGCTCTCTGCCAACAACTCCATTAGCTTGTAAAAGGTCTGTGCCCGAACCTCAGGTGAGCCTACAGCCCTGCAAATACCTGGACCACAACCTGATAAGACCCTCAGCAGAAGACTCAGCTAAGCCAGGCTTCAACTTGGAGATAATAAATGTATGTTACTATGGCCACTAAGTTTGTAGCAATTTGTTTTGCAGCAAGAGAAAACTAATATACCACTTATGCCAAATTCCCAGGAATATTTATTAAACTCATAAAGTGGGATTTTCATATGTATAAATGAAAAGTGTTTTTGAAACGTCAAATAAATACGTTTAGCCAGTATTATTTTCATTAATTCTGCAATAAACTAAATATATAGTATTTATATCGAGTATATTTCATGAAACTATCTCATCCCATCCCTTCTGCAAATCCCAATTCTAGTACTAACTTCTAAAAAAATAAGACAATTTTTCCTAGAATTCTAAGAAGTCACTCTTACAACTAAAATTGGTTTAACATAAGCTCCTAAAATTGGACTTTCCTATATCTCAATGTTCCCCAACCTGATAATTCAGATAGAAACAAACTAAATTTACTGGTGGGCACCAAAAATACTTTTTGCCAGAGAACAGACACCTTGGTTCTTTAGTTTCCAAATTTGCCCTGGGCCTTGTTCTCACCTAAATTGCAGCTTTCCTGTTCCTGAACAGAACCGCAGTCCTGACCAGTCCCCCTAAAAACAGAACACATCTGGCTGGTCCCCAGCTCTGCCATCTCCCATGTCACAATAAAAGTCTACATGAAGTCCTGCCACCATTGCATCTGGCCTGGGGGCCGGGGTGAGGAGGCCAGAAGAAGGTCTGAGAAAGGACAGAAAGCACACAGAAAAGCCGTGCTCGGAATGTCACGACCAGCACTTCCCAGCTAGTGACCCCACACACAGCCTGCCAGAGCAAACGGCACGTCCTGCAGCTGGGCCCAGCTTAAACCGCACTCTGCAAGAGGGAACAACAAAAGCAAGCAGAGTCACTGTCTTATGTGTCACCCCATCCACCCCACATTTCTCTCTATCTCCTCTCACTTGCTCCTCCTCCATCTCCACAGCCCTAACTGCAAAGACCCAGTCAACATCTGCAACTGTCCCAGATTTAGAGACCCAACCCGGCCACAAAACAGCTATGAACCAACTCGGTGCTATTTAAGCAAGAGTGTGAACATGCCTAACATCAAAGAATAGATATTCCTGGAGCATGCATCTTACTCCAAGAAGAGTTGCAAGTAGTACATTAGCCCAAAGCAAACCCATATATATTAGCACTGCCAAGCCCAACCCCTGGGCAACAGACCAGTACTTGCCCATGGCCTGTTAGGAACCTGGTCGCACAGCAGGAGGTGAGTGCTGGGCAAGCGAAGCTTCATCTGTATTTACAGCCGCTCCCCATCACTCACCATCTCCCTCCTCCGACCCAACCCAGATCTGTGGAAAAACTGTCTTCCATGAAACCGGTCCCTGGTACCAAAAAGGATGGGGACTACTGCATTAGAGATCAGAATAAAACTTGGAATTACTTTTGGAAGCAAAGATTTCAGCAAAATTTCCTGAAAGCAAACAGACTTCAAGTATTCTCCGGAGTCCCTGGAGAAGCTATTTACTCTTCTCTGCCATTAGAAGCTCACCAGGAGAAGAGTCTGAGAAGCACGCCTCTGGTGCACTAGAAACCTAGAGCTCAAGAGACAAGCGCTTCCCAGGGGCACATCCTTTAGTCTGGCATCAACAACAACGACGCCACTTCATTACACACTTTCCCACCACACCGACGTGGGCTGTACAGCGGGGAGCTCCTCGGCATGCACGGCCCTTTCCCTCCTCCCAGCACGTGGAGAGGTGTAAGTGGTTGGGTATCCCCTTTTTCACACACAGCCCATCTACTTTGGACAAAGCTGACCCAACCCTAATCCTAAAGACCATTTTCTTAGGCTACTCAGCTCACTCCCACCGCCTGGTCGTAGTCAATGGTTTGAGGAGTGTGTGTGACTCACGAGGTCTAACCAGGGTAGATCTCAGCCTCTGACTTACAGTGCTAGAATAGAGCATTGTCCCTTCTAGACAGCACGGCATACGAATGCAACGCCTGGAATGCTGCAGCTGCTTTGCCACTACGAAGCCTCAGAATGAAGTAACAGCCAAGGAAGGTAAAGCAGACAGTAGGAAACAAAGTTCCTGGTGATATCAGTGAGCCGCAATATCAAACCAATTCTGAAAGCAGAACTACTTGCGGACTTGTCAGGTATACAAGTGAATAAACCTCCTTGTCTTGCTTAAACCAGGCTGGTGTAGGTGTTACTTGCAACAAATACATCCTGACACTTCTGACTAGCTCCAAGCAGCCTCATCCTACACAGAGCTTCAGGTTTAGTGTGACAGAATGACAAGGGAGTCTACCTCCAGAGCCAGCTGGCTGCAGATCCAGAGGTTCCCTGGGGGTTGTGAATGCTCTAGAGCACTGGTAACTCATACCCAGAGGCAATGCAAACTCTCATGAGAGCTCTGCAAAGGTAGGAACTGTTTTTTATATCTAAATATGTGGGGAGGAAGAGTAGACGGATAGCAGGATGGAAGAACAGAGCTCCCTGACGGAAAGCTGGTCTACACAGGAGGTTGCTGAGGCCATGGGTGTAGCCAGAGTTCAAAAATCTGGACCCAGGGACCTTCGGTTCACTAGCCCCCTTATCAACCAGGGCTCTGAACCTACAAATGACTGCTCAATACACCCACACGATGGATCACCCTAAATGGTCACCCACTTTTCTAGTACAACAGAGCAACTATAAAAGAGACTTTTTTTTTTTTAACTACATCTTCATTTGCTGGGAAAGAATTAAAAAACAAAGCAAAGGACAAAACAGTAAAACGCTGCATGTCATATTAACTTAGCCTTGGGCATCAAGCTAAACAATTTTGTGGCAACCCATGAACAAAAGCAAAGCAGGAGTATTATCAGAATGAGAGCCAGAAATAGATTTCCCAAGGGTAAGATACATGACCCATGGGGCTGGGGAGTATGGTAATCAAATTTATTGTGCAGCATTTTTTAATTACAAAAGCAATATAGGCTTCACTTAAGTCCCAAAATACAGAGGTCTAAAAGAGTAACCCTTTCTGTTCCCACCCTACCGTGTACACAAAGTAACACATCTTTCTGTGTGTGCCTACAAATATACACAAACATATGTACACATTCATACCCCTCCCCATTTTTTTCTTTGGGGGAAAATAAAAAAATGCATACCTTCCTTTTATAACTCTGTAACCTAGGCTGGAGTGCTGTAGCAAGGTAATAAATAGCTCACTGCAGCCTTGAACTCCTGAGTTCAAGCCATCCCCTTTTCTCAGCTTCATGAACAGTCAGAACTACAGGTGCAAGCCAAAACATCCAGCTAATTTTTTTCATTTTTTTAGAGACTGAGTCTCGCTATGTTGTCTAGGCTGGCCTCAAACTCCTGGCCTCAAGTAATGCTCCCAACTTAGCCTACTGAGTTGCTGGGATTACAGTCATGAGCCACTGTGCCTGGCCCTTCCCCACCCCCATTTATTTCAAAAAATAGTATCATACTATACATTTACTCTATAATCTGCTTTTTTTCACTTAAATAGAGAATGCACAGCTCATCAACATGACATGTTTAAAGTTATAAAAGGAAGGCACACATCTCATGGAAATAGTAGCCCTAACGTATCATGGAAAACATTAATTGGAAAACAATAATATGTGAATAACTGGAAGCTGAAATCCATTTTCTGCTTTTGTTTTATAACCAGAAAGGGCATTCCAAAAATAATTTAGAAAATAAAATTATGTAGGGCTGAAACCCAGACATTTTGTCTGCTAAAGACTTATGAATGTTAACACTTGGCATTTTCTTAAAAAGGGGATTGTTTTATTTTTAGTGGAAACAACAAATCAGGTATCTGAATACACGTAATGTTCTACTCTCCATCCTATTTTCAATTCATCTGAAAGTGAACTGTGCTTTTTAGAACCAAAAAGAAAAATGATCAGCAACATTAGTTACAATATAATTGATTTCTCCTATCTCCATCTCAAAGACCAATGTTTAAAGTCTGTCTTTTATTTGATATCAGACCATGCTTTCAATTAAAGCTGGAGAATCGTCAGGCTTTCCCACCTGAAAGCAGAACTGCTACACTTGGAGGGAATGTGACACCAGGCCTCACTGCCAAACCACACAATGCCACCTCCCTGCCCTGCAGCAGCATTTTCTACCTTTTCCATTGGGATCAGCACTTTCTTTCTTTTCTTTCTCTCTCCTTCCTTTCTTTCTTTTCTTTCTCCTCCCTCTCGCCCTTCCTTCCCTTCTTCCTTCCTTCCTCCCCTCCTTCCTTCCTTCCTCTCACTCTGTTGCCCAGGCTGGATTGCAGTGGTGTCATCATAGCTCACTGTAGCCTCAAACTTCTGGGCTCAAGTAATCCTCCTGCGTCAGCCTCCTGAGTAGCTGGGACTGCAGGCGTGTGCCACCACGCCAGGCTTATTTTTTTCTTTTATGTTTTTTAGAGACAGGATCTTGGTATGTTACTCAGACTGGTCTTGATATGTTGCTCAGGCTGGTCTTGAACTCCTGATCTCAAGCAATCCTTTTGCCTCAGTCTCCCAAATTGCTAGGATTATAGGTGTGAGTCACCACACCTGGCCTTGCATCAGCACTTATACCTCAGTTTAGTAACCAGTTATCAAATTAATATTCCCAAAGCAGTATTCATATGTCTCATGTTACCGTCAACCTCCTCCCATCTCCAACAGTATGAATTGAGAAGGATGAAAAGTTCAATTCCTAGATTATGACCACTATTTTGTAAAGAAATTAACTATCCAAAGTTATCCTTGAAACATGATTGGTGCTATGGTCTGAATGTTTGTGTCCACCCAAAATTCTTATGTTGAAACATAGTCACCAGTGTGCTGGTTTTAGGAGGCGGAGCCTTTGAGAAGTGACTAGGTCATGAGGGGTGATACCACATGAGTGGGATTAGAGCCCTTACCAAAGAGGCCCCAGAGAGCGTCCCCTTCTACCCTGTGGGGACAGAGTGGGAAGGCAATCATCTGTGAATCAGAAAGCAGGCCATCACCAGACAACGAATCTGCCAGCCCCTTCGTGTTGGGCTTCCCACACTCCAGAACTGTGAGCAATAAATTTCTGTTGTCTACAACCTACCCAGTTTATGGATTTTATGTTATAGCAGCTCAGACAGACTAAGACAGACTAAGACTACCTACAAAGGAAAGCTGTATGTGACATAAAATAATATAGCTTATCATTTTGCATAGAATTTTTAAAAATACATTAGTTCTATAAAAGTTATAATTGATCTTACTTATATGACTTTATCACCTGTCCTTTTATTTATTTATATTTCTTCCCCACACTGATAGAAAAATACGAAGCATGGCCCCCTAATCCAGTTCTTCTCCATACACAGATGCACACTTTAAAAAGGAGAAAGAGAACTCAAATGTGAGGCAGGATCCTTTAACCCTATACTTCCATCCAGTCCATCCTGTATCCTTCTCAGCTACAAGTATAGGGAACCAATGCCCCATTTCTTTGGTTTAGTTAACAACACAACTTTACCTCCAGAGATGCAAGTTTCTATGTTTTATGCAAACTCATGAAAAGCTACACAGAAATGTATTTTTTACTCACATTTTATACATATTTAAAGAACTTGATAAAGTAACACTGTGAAATCCCTAAAAAAGAATTTTTACAACATGAAATTTCCTATTATTGTAAATAGGTATTTATGCTTTCATTTCTGTATATGGCGGGCGTTATACTTTTGTATAGCAGGACATGACTAGTCCTAAATCTCCAGAGACCAATCACATATTCTTATCTGGTAGTTTTTTTCTGTCCCTACTAACTACAAATGTCAAGAAGGTTCATGTCTTTTTTTTAATAGTCCACTGCCTTGCATTTTAATGAGTAGCTTCTCAATGATTAGACTTTGTTAATATTATGAAGGCATCCAAGAAGATGCCTATGGATTTCAAAATTCCTTATGAACATATGTTCCTCGGAAGGCAGAAACTAATGTTCCACTTGCTTTAGAATGCCCTCAATATCCGATACTGCACGTAGCGGATACTCTATAAGCACCACTTGGAAAGCAGACTCACTTGACTAATCAGTTTTAATCATGTGCCAAATGCTCAAAACTCCTTCTAAGGGTACAAATATTAATACTTCTGGATTTTAAGAAACAGAGAGAAAAACGAAAAATCTGAGAAAGAAAAGCCAGCTCTTTGCCACAAAATACAAAGTCTAACACCCCAGATGACCTTTGTGTATACTCACATATATTTCATTATGGTCAAAACGCTTCTTGAGGTTGTTGATGAAGGTCTCCTCATTGAGAGGTTCTAAAAGAACCATGTCTCCAACGCCAATCATGTTGTCCAGAAGTGAGGTTTTCACCTCCATTTTGGCCATGGTCTCCTGCTGCAGAAGAGAGGGAAACGGGTCAATTTAAATGAGCAAAATTATTTTGATGGATTCTTGGCACTACTGGAGAAATGAAACACTGGAAGTTCCAAACGTCCCTCACCTGCCTCAGGAGATGTCAGAACCTTCCCTCCCTAAGAACTATGTCAGAAGCTGCTGACTTGGCTGCCCCATTTGCCAACCTGCTGCCACAAATAAAGCTCCTTCCCATCTCTCATCCCAGGCAAAGGCCACCTACAGAAAGAGCCACTAGAAAGCCATGATCTTTGTTTTCTTTTTTAAACCATCCCTTCTCCCCAGCTGAAAGTTGCAAAAGTCAGGCAAAAAAACCCAGCCCAGCCCTTTCCCCCAGGCTTGCATACCAATGTCAGACTGTGAACCTGCTTCCTCCAAGATACATCCTCTAGCATCCCATGATGAAATCCAGAAACATCCCAAGAAATACTGTTTTGAAAAGTAACATTGCTAATATTTACTGGTTACTCACCACATTATCAGATACTACCCCAAGAACTTTAATGCATTAATTAATTGAATAACTTCACAGTAACTCATTATAAGGTAGGTATTGTTACCCCCATTTTAAAACAAGAAAATTGAAGCTCAGAGAGATTAAGAAACTTGCTATGGTTACTTAAGAGTGTTTTGCATTTGGTGTGAAAGAATGCAATCACCACTTACAACATTGCATCTATGGGAGTAAATTTCATTCCAGGTACTCAAAATGGACGTATAAAGAAAAGAACATAACCCACTTGTAAATCAGAACTTGCCAATATGACATAACCTGCCAAGAGTGACCTCTGTGTTCTTAATTTTCATTCCAACAGACGTGGCAGTGTAACAGCAAAATCGAATTAACATGCAATGAACAGACCAGAAATACTATAGTTTCCCTTTGGCTAGATGTAAGTGTACCACTTGGAAACAGAGGCACATTATAAAGGCAGCATTCTACTCCCCTACTAATGTGTATGGTGTCACCCAGCAGTGAAATGCTAAGTCCCCAAAGCTTTAAATCTGATCACTGTCACAAGTACTAAAAGTCTTTCAAACGTCTGAACATAGGAAAGTGGCATGTTTGTTAGAATGACAGTTGGCATTGGAATGCATGTATGTTATGTGTGTGTACATACATGTTTATGTTAGTTCTTCTAATATGACCAGATTCAAATGGTAAAATGATAAAACTAAATTCATCTGGGCTAGTCTCTCTAAATGTTTCCAATGCAGAAGTCAGTTTTATATAACTTCAGCATACTAATACTGAATAATTTTTCAATATATACTTACATATATGCATGCCCCTGATATTGAGTGGAAAGTACAGTTGATTTTTTTCTATTAAGGAGTCACCCAAGCATACTATGTCCTTCATAAACAGGCTGGTCTGCTTGTTTATGTCGTAGCAATTTAAATTTTTAAAAGGCCTCCTACCGTGTTTCCCCGAAAATAAGACAGAGTCTTACATTTATTTTTCCCCAAGAAGACACCCTAGGGCTTATTTTCAGGGGATGTGTTATTTTCCCCTCAAAGCCTCAGCTTGCAGCACGCACAGGATGGCCGGGACCTGACAGGGGGAGCCGACCTTGGGGCTGCCCGCACCTTTCCAGTCACCTCTGGGATAGTAGCTGTCACCATGGGGCAGATGAGAAGAAGGGCTGCTCTTCTTCTTTACCGCTCGGCGACAAATGCATGGGATGTGCAGATACGCTGCGTAGTCACACCCATCACTAGGTCTTATTTTCGGGGTAGGGCTTATATTGCACAAATGCTTAGAAATCCTGCTAGGGCTTATTTTGTGGGTAGGTCTTATTTGCAGGGAAACACAGTATTCTAGTCTAGAACAGCCAGGAGATCTCTTAGAGGCAACAGAAACTACATTTCGTTGGTCTGTTTTAAAGAGAAATGGGAAGGGCTGGCTAGTAATTAAGTGATTCATTATTATTAATTACTAGCAATTCATATAAATCCACAAACATATCCTTTTTTTTTTTTGACCCAACTAAAAAAAAAAAATGAGAAGCCTCTGAAAAGCCAAAAAGGAGAGACTAAGATGAAGTCAAGAGAATCTCCCATAAACAAGAAAAACCAAATAAGGAACTATTTAATACTCAAAAGAAGAACAGAATAATCTTTTTGTTAATTTATGTATTTTTAATTTTATGCCAACTACATCTGGAATAAATAGTCCCAGATATCACTACACCCCAACAATGGTGGCCCAAAGAATGGGTTCCTGCATTTCAAAATTCGTGGGGATGGGAGAAGCTGCCCCGCTCCGGAGATGCAGCAGGAGCCCGGGAGACAGCGGAGCCGCACCCAAGTCCACAGACAGATGTGCACAGGAATAGGACTGTGAGTGCCCAACCTTTGTCACAATAAATTAACATTTAAATCAAATTTAAGGTTCTCAGACTCATGTAATGCCAAAAGCACTCTAGCTCCGATGCATTACATATAATTTGGCAGATGAGGGAAGAAGGCTTAGGGATTAAGGGGGAAGTCAACCTGAGAAGGGTTTCAAAAATAACTACCTCAAACCAGCAATTTAAATTAAGCAAAGAGGTTGAATAGGAACTCTCTGCCCTGGGGTGGATGCCTGTATAGAGTCTATTTATAGAAACAGCTGCAGAAAGACACCAAGGCCTGCCTCACTGCAGGTAACAATAATTAAGCAGCCAATCTTTCTCTGTAATTAAACCTGCTTTACCATCTTTTCCAATATAAATTCCAAGAAAGTTTGTGTGAGTTCTAATTTTTACACCTCTATCCCAACTTTACCATCCAAAGGAGAGTAGCGGGCAAAACAAATGCTGGGTGAGAGGCAGCTGGTAAAAAGTGAAAATCCCTGACAACCCAACTTTTGCAAACCAAACCGAAAAGGTGACACCAAGATCCATTTAGTCATTCAAGCACAGTTTTATTTATCTTTTTAGCATCTAGGTATTATACTTTGGAGGAGGATATGGTGACAGCCTCCTTCATTCTTAACGCAAAAACAAGGCAGTAAGAAAATGGTGTGGTGGCACTTCCACATCTTCCTAAAACTGGATTGGTTTCCCATACAGTGACCACCATCTCCAACCTTGGTTTGGTTCACTTTGACATCTCAGTGAAATGAGTTTGGTACATTTGCTCCACCAAAAGAATCAATTTGTATTTTTCTCTGAAGGAACTTGTTAACTCAACGTTTCCCATAAACCAACCATCAGTAGAATTCACAGGGGGTTACAGGGAGAATGAAATGAGAATGTATGCAGAGCACTGGGGACACTTTTTGTTTGATACCTACTATGGGTGCATCTATCTTCTCCCTTCCCAAGAGCCCCCATGGGAATCCACGTGGTTCTGGGGAAGGCGATGCTACCCCATGCTGCAGGAATTAGCATGTGATCTAAGCTGAGTCGATCAACACATTCCCATCTCCCAGCCGCTGTAACCGATTCAAGGCTGGGCAGGTGACTGAGCTGGAGACTTTGGCTTGGAATATGAGCACGAAGGTTCTCTCTCCCTCTGGATGGCGTGACTTGCAGACGTGACACTTGGAACTGCTGTAGCCAACTCTGCTTTCGTGAGGGGGACTGGTCCGAAGAGGAAGAGTATACATGGCGGAGGGGAGGGCAAGAAAATTACCTAGAATTATTAGGGCTGGAGCCCTGCTGACATTCCAGGCCTCTGGATCAAATTGCACTTGAAGCCCACAGCCCATCTCTCAAGTTTTCAGTCATGTAAGCCAATTAGTTCTCTTTATTGTTTGATTGTTTGCGCTGTTTGAGGTGGATTCTCTATTATTTGCAACAGAAAGCATCTTACCTAATAAAAAAGACAAGTACCAGAAAGTGGAGTGTTTTAAATACACTAAAAAGCAAAAACTGGTTGATCTAAGGCACAGGGTGGAGGGCAGGACTGGCAAGATGATCACCTTTTCTATATAATAGTAAAACAGTTGACTAAACCACAGCCTGGTGTGCCCTGAGACTTGGACTTTGTGCCTGCAACATTAGTGAGTTTGAGAACAATTCATTTTGATGTTGAATAGTGGAATGACCATGCACTTCACATAGATGTCCTATTTTGGTCTAGCCTACATGCACTTGATCTCCCTTCCAGAGAGTCCCCAGTTATATGTAATCTTGTGAGAAGTAGTGCCCAATTTCCATTACAGAACCCAAAGGAGACAGATCTGTTCTCTCTCCACCCCAAGACAGGCAGGAAATGGAAACGTGGCTTCTGTGCAGCCAATCACATCTTCCTGGGAGGTGATAGCTGCGGCAGCAGAGCTAGGACCAGGTAGTCCTGCAGCACGGCTTCCGCTATGCATCCTGCTGCCCAGCCCTCCCTCCCTTCCTTGCTTCCTTGTCTACCTCCCCAGCCTGCATCTATCCTTCCAGGTCTTCCTACCCCTGCAATTCTGTGAGTCTCTATATCCTTCCTGCCTTGCCAGCAACAAAGATTCCTAACTGACATGAAACTAAGTACTGTGCCTAACATATAGTATCACACCACTGTTATATGTTCACTGTTATGTAAAACCTAACCTGTTTCTCCTAATCTTGGCAGAGGCAATCTACAAAACACAATGGCTGCAGGAGCCTTCAGAGTGTGGAAGCAGAGTCCTTCTATCTAAGGGTGCAAGTTAGGCGAGCCACCAGCCTACCAACTGGTGCCAAGCAACTCCATGGCTGTGCCAGCCCTTTCCAGTTGTTTGTCCAGCCAAGAAAAAACAAAATATATGATTACAACTGTTTCTTCCCCTACCAACTCTCATCTCAGGAATTTCCAAATTTACTATCTATATTTCAACATACACCAATTCATTTACCGGCATCTTTTGTAGGGTTAAACTACTGTTTAAAATATTGAAAGTGTTATTCCAAAATTTCCTCAAAATCCAAGATAATGTGACATAAACATCCTATATCATCTTTAAATGGCCATCTAACATTTAAATATAATGAGTCTACCCAGTCACTAACCTTAAATTGCAAGCCACCTCCCATGTCAATGTCATCTGTGGTTGGGAACATCAAAGACCAACATTCCCCAAGCTGTTAGCCACACCCCCCTCCCACAGAGATAGCTACACAAAACAGCACAGCCATGTGAAGTGCATGGTCATTCCACTATTCAATATCAAAATAACACCGAGAAGTTATTCCAAATTAATAATAAACTTAATAATAGTTTAATAATAACTGAGACAAGATGGATGATAAACTGAAATAAAGCTCACTTTATCTGGGGGTCCTCCATTGAACTCAAAGTTCTTAAGAGTACCACAGATGAGAACATATATTTTTAAGTTGAACCACTTTTATTGTAGAATTTGAAAGAATATTCACAAATCAGATCTGAGGTTCCAATGATTAATAAGAATTAATATCAAATCATTAACATAATTTTAAATTTGAAGGAACTTTTAAAGCAAAGCCAAAAGTCATGTGCAGGAAAACTTTGTGAAAGCAGTTACCTACTGCTTCAGTAATTGTAAATGACAACTTTTAAAACACATCTATTATTAGCAATATACATCGGGGGCAGGCCTACAGACAGTCTTCTTAGCATAGTAACAATTGTTTTAATCTGACTCCAGTTCCACTCATTAACCTCCCTGTATGGTGGTCATGTATGCATGACAGCACATTTTCTGGAAAATCAGTCCTTTGGTGTCAAGAATCACACCTTATTCATCTTTATTTCCCTGAAAGACTAGCACCCAGCCTCTTGCACATGGTACCCATTCAGTGATATACAAAGGGAAAACAAGTATGCAAATTTACAACTGACAACTGAGTCACACAACAATGCACATTCTCACAGCTGCCAAGGGTTGGTTCCATCACAGCCGACCAGAAGGCAAAATAATGACTGTGGTTTCAAGCCACTTTGATCCATTCTTCCAAAAACATATTATCAACAAAGGACAGGAAACAGAATTGAGCCACTTGGCTCCCAACGAGATCACTAATGCTTTTAAGAATAACATGAGAAACACATTTAAGTAAGAAAACGGGGCCAATGTGGCAAGATTTCATGAACAAAATAACTCTCAACAAATCCTGAAGGCAAAACAAAGGCAAAAAAAGGGGCCAAGCCTATATAGGACGTGGTTCAGTACCTAATATAATGAGCTAAGTGATTGAGAAAAACTGGAATTTCCTTCCTAGGTCTTTTACAACAGCACCAAATCTCATGTCTCTGAGAGCGGTTAGATTAAATTTCCATTCACTTCAGTTCAACCAGCACTTACAGTACTGAGTCCTGTTGTGTTGCTGGCACTGTGTGAAGTGCTAAGGACACACAGAACATCATGGTACCTCCCCTCCCCACGCCACCCCCCAGGAGCTCAAAGTCCAGTAGGTGAGGCAAGAAAATGGGCCACTTTTGAAATTTCAAAAGACCTGTTTAAGGATTAAAAGTAATACATGTTCACTATAGAAAAAAATTAGAAAACGCAGATGAGCAAAAAGACTTAACCAAATTCAACACTCTTATGCTTTGGTCTAAATCCTTTTGAATTTATGAGCATCCTTTCGAAACATGACTTTTATATCCAGTGAATTAGCCATCACTTCTGTTTTTATAAATTTTGATATATCGTCTCAAGGTAGGAATGTGAAATAGACCCATTGGAGCTGTGAAACTGTAGAGCTACACCAGTAGTGCCCCCATCATTTTTAAGTTCAGCCAACCTGCATGGCCATCTGCCCCTTTGTTCTTACCTTCTCCCTTCCCCCAAATTAGCAACCCGTATGTATCAATAGCCTGCCCACCAACCATCTCTACCACTTGGCTGTGTCTAACATTTCCATACATGTCCAAAACTTATATTCTCTACTACCTGACACCAAAATACTAAAACAAACAAACAAACAAGCAAAAAAAACCCTCTTATTCTCCCTAAATCCTAAAAATCACGATTGACCCAGGTTCTCATCTTTGGTTTCTTCTTATCTCTTACTTCTTCTCTTCATATCCAACCTGGCTCACTGATTGTATCTCCGTGATCACTCTCACTTCCATCCCTTCCCTCAATAGCTTTCTAAATGGTCTCTCTGCCTTGTTTGCCCACACTATCCAAGTCACCTTTTAAAATCACAGTCTGATCAGGCATACCCTGCTTCAAATTCTTTAATAACTCTCAAGTGCTTTAAACCAATACTCCAATTTCTTAGCAGATCCTCAAAAAAAATTAAACGCAGAGTTGCCATATGACCCAGCAATTACACTCTGGGTATAGACCCAAAAGAAATGAAAAGCAGGAATCCAAACAGATATTTGTATACCCATGTCCATTAGCAGCATTATTCACAATAGCCAAATGGTAAAAATAACCCAAGTGTCCATCGAGGGATAAATAAACTAAATGTGGTACATATGCAAAATGGAACATTATCTAGCCTTGTAAAGGAAGGAAATTCTGACACAGGCTACAGATCCACCCTTGAAGACAGTATGCTAAGTGAAATAAGCCAGTCACAAAAGGACAAATACTGTATGATTCCACTTATATGAGGTACCTAGAATAGTCAAATTCATTGAGATAGAAGAATGGTGGCTGCCAGGGGCTGGGGAGTTGCTGTTTAATGGGTATGGAGTTTTAGTTTGGGATGACAAAAAAGCTCTAGAGATGGACGGTGGTGATGGTTGCGCAAGAATGTGTATGTACTTAATGCCACCGAACTAACTGTATGCTTAAAAAAGGTTAAAAATTTTATGTTATAAATATTTTGCCCCAATAAAAAAAAAATTACTTAGTAGAGAACACATGGCTCCACACCCTGACTGTTGCTTTCTCATCTCTCCCCTGAGAAGTTCCCCTACCCTGAGGCAAACCTCTCACAACATGCACAAGTGCCGAGGCCTCCAAAGACACCCTCAACCAGGCCACAGCTAACCGAGCTGCAGGTACACACTGGCCAAAACAATGGCAGCTCCCAAGGAAGGGGCTGGCATCAGGACACAGAGACTACCGGCAGCTGGCTGCACACACCAGAAGTTCCTGGAGATCCCGAGAACGGGGTGTCATTCGGGGGAGCCTTGCCAGGCTCCTGCAGAGGAAGCCTGTCTGAAGAGAGGAATGAAGCACAAAGACAGGCATGTGGGGCAGACACAAAAGCTGCTTCAGACACTAATGGTAGCTCTAGTTGTAGGCCCTTGCTAGGTTCAGCTGAGCTTCTAGTCTTAAATAAATCCCCCCAAATTAAACCAGTGAGAAGAGGCCATTCATCATAGGCAGTGTGCTCTGAGCAAGCCAACTGCAAAGACTGAATGCTTATGTCCCCCAAATTCTTATGTTGAAGCCCTAACCCCTAATATGATGATATTTGGAGGTGAGGTCTTCGGGAAATAATTAGGTTTAGATGAGATCAGGAGGGTGGAGCCCCCATGATGGCATTAGTGTCCTTATAAGAGGAGGAGGAACCAGAGTTTGTTCTTTCTCTGGAATTTGTGGACACATCTAGAAGGCAGCCAGCCATCTGCAAGCCAGGAAAAGGGCCCTCACCAGAAACTGAACCTGCCAGCCACCTGATCTTGGACTTCCCAGCCTCCAGAACTGTGAGACATGAATGTTTGTTGCTTAAGCCACCAGTCTATGGTATTTTGCTACAGCTGCCTGGTCAGACTATTATGCCAACAAACCTCCCTCACAACTGTTAGTCTGCTTGTCTGCTCCTCCCCTGGAGAAGGGAGGCTTCAGTTCTCAAAATGCAAAGGCCCCACTGCCTGGCAGAGTGGCTGACACCCAGAGTCCTGTTGTGTAGAGTAAAGGAATGAATGCGCATTAGAGAGGCACAGCCCATTCTTCTGTCCAGCCTGTTTCCATCATCTCTACCCTTCCTGTCCAGGTCATAACTGGCAAAGGATAATCAGAGAGTCTCAGATGACACACCAAGAACATCTTCATGAAAGACTCAAGTTACAAACCAAAGGATAAAACACTTTCTCAGTATTCATCAACCTAAAGTGCAAATGGAATAAAAATTGGATTCTTTAGAATAGAATTCTTTAGAATTTACTTAAGTAGCGTGACTCTCGAAAGAGAGGGGGGGCTAGTAGGCAACACAGAACCACATGGGGTACTTTGCAGGGTTCCCCAAAGTACAAGAGAAAGCGGGCCCTGACAGGCATTTGTGAAAAGGTTCAAGTGATGCTCATTTTCATTTCTACCAACACACTTGCTTGGAGAAATTTATATAAGGTGTGTCTATTCATGGCATTTGCTTCACAAATTATAGTCATCTCACTTTCCAATCCTTTATTCCACTGTTAAAGCCAACTACATATTGAGCCCCCCCGCCTTCCTCTAAAGCTTTCTGCTAAAAATATCTAATGGATTGCTAGTAGGAGGGCTTTTGTTAGGATCTTGGATTAGGAAAGAAACAGGCACAACTACTGGGCAATTGCCATACAGTATGTTGTCGCCTTGTGTTCAAACTCTGGATAATACAAAGGACATTAAATTAACGGGCAGTAAGGAAATCAAACAGATTTGAACAGGGAGTGAAAATAAACAAACGGATAAAAGCAAGTAGAAGCCCATAATGCCATAAAGCCTGACTCCAACTTTAAAAAGCTCTATGAATGACAGGAGCAACTAGTTCACCATTCTAGTTACCTAAGGGTTAATATCCCAGAGAGCACCTCTGCATAGCCCACCAGGGGTCAAGACCAAGGTTTCCCTCTGTCTGGGTAAGGAAAGGACAGCCTTACCAACAAACGCTATCAACTAGGAGCTCAACTACTGATACCCTCCATTCCAGGCACAGGCCAGTTACTAAGGATTGAAAGACAGCACCTAGAACTTCACAATTCTCAAAGTGACGGGAAAAAAGTTTTTTCCAACTGTGGAAAGTGAGTATGACAAATACAGCATCTAGACTAATTAGAAGGATTTTGAGTCAAAAATAACAGTGGCTGCTATAACAACATGGAATGCACTTTGGATTACTAACTACCAACTCTCTCTTCTGACCTATGAGCAAAATTTCGAAGTGCCTTTGTTTATAATTAAAGAGCAAGGACTCAGACCTCAGGATGCCAGGCAAAACCTCTTTTAACAGATGAAGCAGTGGCCCCAGGAGGTGTCACACATCTGGTTTCTGGGAGAGCCAGGGTGAGGATGAAGCTTTCCTGACTGGTCTTTCACACCTATTATATTAAGCACACCCTTAAATCTAATTCCTAAGTTGCCAAGCTCTTCACAACAGCCCACGGTTTTTTAAAGAGAAGCTGCATGTCTGCATTACAGAAAGGCTGTAGTGACAGTTTACCACAAAGGACCCTTTTGGTCCACCCCAGTATGGTACAGCACAGGCTCTGGAACCACAGACCCAGTCTCAAATGCAAGGGAATTCACCTCTGGAATTCAGATTTCTGCTCTAAAGACTCAGGGATGACAACATCCTTCCACAGGATTGTCATGCGGACTGAGAGCACACTTGCCAGATGAGTTCCTCCCTTCCCAAATTCCCACTTCTTCCGACCCTGAAGAACTTACTGACTCTTCCGTCCTGTCTTTTGGGAAGTGTGTAACTAACCTAGAGAGTTGCCTCATTTGCAATAGGCCTTCCTTGGAATTCTAAGCCCCAAGGAGGAAATGCAGCCAACACCACTGTCCCCTACAGTCACCGCCTGGAGGTGGCTCTGCAGGTCAGAGCAGGAAGGGCTGTCAAAGGGCAGGGAAACTTCAGAGCACTGCTGTCCCCCAAGGCCCTGCCTCCCTCTCCACCCCCTCACCTTGGACCCTGCACCTGCCACAACCCTAGAAGGTCCTGAATGGGTAGCAAGCAGCCCTGGCTTGGGGGAGAGCCTGGAGTCACGCTACCCGGCTCACACTGTTACCAGAATTAATGAGCTAACGTCTGAAAAGAGCTACGAGTTCCTGAGGGACAAGGTAGCCAAAAACTATAAACCACTGTTACATCCAGAAATACAAACTCAGCTGTACAGAGGAACGTGCTAATTATAACCCAAAGACTTTTCAATTTGTTCCCTTGAGACAGATAAAAAAAATTCCGAGAAGTCGAATGTGTTTAGATTGGCAAAGCTGAGACCCTGGAACCCCGAGGTGAATGTAAAACTGCTCAAATATAACTGGCACTCCCCTATAGCTCTGATTTGTTCCTGGCGGGTGCACAGACACCAAAGACTAGTGATTATTAAATTGAATACAGCCACCAGGGGAAAACAAACTTCCCTTCCAAATGAATCAGCTTTATTAATCAGAGGGTCTCAATCTCATTCCATGTGCTAATATTCTCACCCAAGTCTTGTCCCTTGCCCTCTGCCCGTGTTTGCCCGACTTGTAGATTCATCCTTTCTGTTCTCTTTATACTACTCGATCAGATCATGCCATCACCCAAGGTACTCTCTCAATGCAATTAAACATCCAGTGATTTGCACCTGGTACGCACTCACATCAGGTTTCCTGTTCCCATCAGTTTTGGAGGCCCCTCCAGATCAGTTCTGGAAGACAAGCGGCTGAACAAGACACTCATAAAATAGCCTGGAATATACTGGGGTGTACCTAACTTCCTTTAAAAAAAAAAATGGGCCTTCCCATCATCGGGCTCTTTTCAGTAACAAACTGGAGAAATGTACTGAATTTAGTGCACTCTTCTTGTTCCTGGGGTAAGGAAGTGAGTCACCCCCCAGGAAAACTGCAGTTTGGGCATCCCGCAACGGATCACAGACGTTAGAATGGCTAGCACAGTGGATCTGGAAAAACACCCAGAAGATCCAAGTTGCAGCCAAGCTCTACAGTCAGCTCACAGTGAGACCCTGGGCAAAAGGTATATAACACATCATCTCCCTAAGATCCTGTCCCAGCTTCCATTACTGTTGACTCAACACAAAAGGCTCCACTCTGGAAAGACTGAGTTTCTTCATTTTGGGGTGAGCAAGCATCCCGGGTCTGGTTATAAAGAATGTGAAAAACCAAAAAGTCAGCAAATACCAGCCCACAAAAATCTTTCTCAATGGCATTTACTCAGAGGCAAAGGAAAGCAGCTCTCTTTATTGTGACCTCACCATCAAAAAAAAAAAAAATGTATTAGGAGTATAACCACACAGCACAAAAGGAGAGGCACAGGATGAAGTGGACAAGTGTAGCCACCAGGGCACACGTGAGCAAGCTCTGTGTGTTTACCAGTGAATACACGCTTAGCCACAAAATGGCATCTGCTATTTTTAAAAATTCTTCTAGTTATGAAAGCGAAAAAGATTCTAAAGATTACAGATTAAGAAATCTATATATAAAGGAAGAGGAAAATACACATTACTCAACAGTGCAGCTTTGGTAATGTCTTTGTACTGTGGTTTAAGAAAAAAAGTTTTTTAGAATAATAAAAATTCAGAAGCTTGCTCAAGCAGTTATCCACTAAAATAAAGTCTGATAAACTATGTAAACAAAGGGAGAAAGATTTATACATTTACATTAGGATTTCATGAATGTTTATTAGTTGAGAATTGATTAAACAAAGATAGTTAAGATGTTCCAAAAAAGACACTGATAATGTAAATTGAGAAGGCAAAACTACTTTGTCATTTAAGAAGAATTTTTAAAGAAAATAACTAAATCACCACAGTGGATTATTTCACCTACAATGATTAAAATCAACAATCATAATAGAATTTGGAAGCATTTTGGGTCAATTTCTAGTTTTTCTAACGTTGGAAGTATTACTTACTATAAAAATCAAAGACACCATAATTTACATTTATAAATGTTAACTAAACTTGAAGCTCTGTAGGATACAGCAGGTATTTCACATATTTATATAACATATATACACACAAATGCCCCCCTACATACACACTTTTTCCCCCTTGAATGGAGCACACGGTGTTAACCTATAAAGCTATACAAAAGTCCATTTTTAAAGTTAATTAGCTTGACCACATATAGAGCAATATGACAAATTTTCCCAAGGGAAGTTTTGGTAAGAAATAAAATATACAACAGTGAACTACCTTGTAAAAGTCTGATTAAGAAATGTTCACTTCCTTCTACAAGTAGTTTAGCAAAAAAGGGCTTCAAAATACATTATTATATTATCAATCACCAAATTAAAAGGCCTGGAAACTTAAAATTTACATTTCTGAACTTATGCTTATCTCTCAATAGGTAGGTAGGTAGGTAGATAGGTAGATAGAAAAACTATAGAGTTCTTTTTAAATGACATAATTATAAGGTCCCCCTAGTTTAGAAATTAAAACTGCTTACCAACTTTTCTTCTCCATTGTTTTTTCCACTGATTTAACTAGCACTTTAGCGGTCAGTTCATACAAAAGAGAGAGACAAACATTCGTTGTGACAGGGAGAACACACTAAGTACAACAAATATTTTGCACTGCACACAGATAAGAAGGGAAAAGTAGGTCAATGTCCTGTGGGTAGGAAGAAGCGGCCTCAGCTTCTATCCAGGACTGTATGATATGATTACCCATGCCGGACTCTTCTGTTCCCGATGTCCTGCTCTGACCCATGCTCCGACCAGACACAAGGCACAGAGGGAAGAAAGAATGAGAGACTGCTACTGCTTCCCAGGCATTTGCAGTCTGTTTAGGGAAAGAAAATACTTAAGAGTAATATAACCAATAAAACAGGTGCGCCCACAGGGCAGCCGATTCACCTCAAAATGAGAACTACAGAGATCAACATTTATGTTTAGAAGTGGAGTTACCATCATGGCACAGGACGGCTGGAGAGGTAAAACCTGACCTTGGCCTTGAAGGATGAGTAGGGTGTGATTAAGCAGTAAAGAACTTTAAAGCAAGAACAAAACATATTCAAAGCACGGTGACTAGGCAGAAGCCCAGGGTATAGGGTGCTGGTGGCAAAGAAGCTGGGGTAGAAGGTGAGCTAAGGCTTAGACCGGGAGTCAGCCCTAAGGAGCTTACAGTTGTTGGAGTGGTGGGAAGGGCTGTGAGGAGAGAGGGGAGCATCACAGCCTGTCTAATGTGTCTATGCTGCAGCCATCACTGATGTCAATGCACCAAGACGGAAAATAAGTGGGACTGAGAGTCACTGGTGACAGTCTGATGGAAAATAAAATTGAGGACAGCCACTATATACAGATGACAGGGAGCCACCAAAACATTTGTGAGCAGGGATAGAGACAACAAATTTAAAGGAGGATTAAGCAGGAGACAGACAGTCTGAATGTGCTGGGAGAATGGCTAGATGCAGGGAGGACTGCTCTGTGCCGCTGTTGAGCCTGTGCACTACATAAAAGTGGGCCGGCCAAGGGGGGAAACAGGGACTGAAATCAAGTTGTGATCCTGCGGATTGTGTCTGCCCCAAAGGGAGCCTTTTTCTAATTGCATAATGGCCCTGCCAGCTAGCAGCAGGGAATCCACCTGGAGCACAAATCCAGTAGCTCAGGAATAAGAACTAAGGTGGTACTAATGGAAATGAAACTAGGGGCGAAGTGCAAGAGAAATCACAGATGAACCTATCATAAACCTGAGCAAGAGCGAGAGCCTGTCTCTACTAAAAATAGAAAGAAATTAATTGGCCAGCTAAAAACATATGTAGAAAAAATTAGCCGGGCATGGTGGCGCATGCCTGTAGTCCCAGCTACTCGGGAGGCTGAGGCAGGAGGATCGCTTGAGCCCAGGAGTTGAGGTTGCTGTGAGCTAGGCTGACACCACGGCACTCTAGCCCAGGCAACAGAGTGAGACTCTGTCTCAAAAAGAAAAAAAAAAAAAAAAGGTGGAAAACTGACTTGATGGAGGGTGTGTGAGAGACAGGAGGGTTTAGAATAAAGTCAAGGCCCTCTTATCCAAATGTATAAAGATTGGTGGGGTTGATAATTTTAAGTCAGTTAATTTTGGAATACATAGTGTATTCCATGGTACATATCTAAATGGTACATATCTAAACCATTATTTTAAACCAAGCCCTATAAAGTGCCAAAGACTTTTATTTGAGCGTATGTCCCCTGTAGTACTCAGTGGTCTTGCCTTTATAAACCATCCTCAAGGCATCATCCTCCAGGTCCAATCTCCTTAAAGAATACTCAGGCTGTGAAGACACCCAGGAAGCAATGCATGGCAGACTGCATTTCCCCTCACAAACGCCCACTGCGGCTCTCTGTGGTTAGATCGCACGTCCCCACGTTGCCGAATTCAGGCACACAGCCTTTGCTCTGCTGCAGGGCCCCTCAGAGGGTGTCCCGAGTGGGGAGGAGGACAGCCGGAGCGAAGGGCCCACCTGATCCCCAACAGACGGTGAGAAAGAACATGGCTTATTGCTTTGAGCCAATAAGATTCTTGGGTTTTACATAGTCACAACTTAACCCACCAATCCTGAATGACTGGAAATATCAGTACGAATAGTTTTATTTTTATGATCCTCCAAATCCTTTACAGTTATCTTGGCCACTCCTAAAGTGGCCACAGTCATTTATAGAAACTCACTCTTATCAGGTAGTCTCCAAAGCATTCAAATGAATTTTTGCAGAAACAATTCTTTTCGCACACATATTTAAAATCATTATATTAAACGACAGTAATAAACACAACTGGCACACACAGGTTTGGGAATAACATGGTAAAGTCTGGAAAAACACACATCTCAGCTGGTGGGAACAGATACTCAAGGAAGAGCACACTACAGGGTAGCCCCCTCTTTGAGAATTAGTGTTTTGGGTATCAGTGGATATACTCTACAGAGGAAAAGAGAAGACCAACTAACCCGGCAAGTCTGAAGTTCGATAAGAGCTTGTACTCTTTTCTAAGGCTGAGAGTCTAGACAATTGTAAGAATGAATAGTACTATCGTATTACCAGATTAGAAATCTAGTTAGCTTCTCAAAAATATATCTGACTACCGTATTTATTCTGTCCAAAAATATAGTTATAAGTGCTTAAGTCATTTAAAAAAGCACAAAAAAATAACTCTTCAAACCCACAACCAGACATAGAGTCAAGAGTACAGGGTCACATGTCATTCCATAACCTGGCTCTTAGAGATAGAAAGAATAAACATGTAAGTTACTATTAAAAACTAAATGTGAGTTTCATACTTTAAAATTGCATACTTCTTTAAAATTGTTAACACAGATAAATGTTCTTCCCAAAGGGAATTTCACACTCTTTAGAGAGCAAAGGCTCTCAGGAAAATGTGGGTGCTTCTATTCTAGGTAGCCATCCACGATTTATATACTTTTAGAAATCCAATATTAAGTCTCTTGAACAAAAATATGATCTTCTATGTAGAAATGATATTGATATATTCCAACAGACTATTGAGAAAAACACTAAGTAAACACATATATACCAGAAACCCCAAAACATCCAATATCATGTAAATAAATATACACCAGAAATCCAAAACAACCAAACATAGTTTAAGTAACACATACTTACAAGTCAACCCAACCCCTTCACCAATACCATGCATGTAAAAGCTCCCACTCAGCATCAAATAGGATAATGTTAACCTCTGTAGAGCTTTAATTCCAAAAGGTGGGGGGAAAGCCTACCTAGAAAAAAAGGAAGTAACAACATACCCTCAAAAATAATTCTGCCCCCAGACTCTACTGGGAAAGCTACCCACTCAGTCTCATTTTAACCAAAGTAGGCTCTTGGAAGGAAAGGAACCCCTGGCTGCCACTGCCCACCTCAGCCACTCCTTACCTTCCTTAGTGGCTTCTCCTTCCTCTGCCTGTCACAAAATGATGCTCCCCAGAGCCGAGATGCCCATGATCCCTTCATCTGGACCCCAGGACCTGGCTTTTCCCCAAGCTCCAGTGCATTTCAATGGTCTGCTGATCCTCCCACAACTGCCTGGATGCTGATGCCCCACATCCCAATCTGAACCCCTCACCTGCAGCCCTGCCCGTGCCAACCATTCCCGACATCATGCCAGCCAGGAACCCTAGAGTTACCCCAGACTCCAACTCTCCCCTGCCCTTCCATTCACCCCGTGATTAAAGAGGGGTATACTGAAGAGTTCACAACCACCCTTGACCCAATCACCTCATTCTCAATATCTATTGCCTGAAAATCATCCAAATACAGAAAAGGCTGCATGTACAAAAAGGTTCACCACAGTATAATTTACAACAGCAACATAGCAGAAGCAACCCAAATGCCCAACAATAAAAGGATGTTTCAGAAAATGATGATACTCAATGGAATGATTATACAACATAAAATTTATTTCAAACACTCTGTAGCAATACAGAAAATATATGTACTCTATTATTACAATCATATTTTAAAACATACACATAAAAGGCTTAGAAAAGAATATTTCAGAAATGACCATAGTTGATATTTTACAGTGGTAGCCTCATGAGTGTCCTTTTTAAACTCCATTTTCCAAACTTGCTGTAATGTTCTTAAAATGATTCCCTACTACAAAATATCCAAAACAGAATTCTAGTGCCTTGGAATTTTTGAGTTGCAAAAATGTTTCAACATAGGCTTAGTTTCAGAAGAAATCAGAAGTTTACCATAGAATTCCTGTGTCCCTTCTTTGGCTGCCTCATTCCACATCCCTGCTACATCTGTTGCAATACCAGTACAAAATTTCATACATAAAATGAAGTTTTTCCCTAAATCCTATTATACTTGTCCCCCTCAGCATGAGATCCTCAAAATTGATTAATTCTTTCAAGAAATCCAACTGGACATATAAACAGCTGCACAACTGCAGAACTGGGTTCCCAACATCTGCCGAGGTTATTAACTGTTCTAGTAAGAAAAGATCACCATGCACAAGCTGCTGCCAAGAGAGCAACTGTAAAGCTGGAAGTTAAATCACAGAGAAGGTGAAGTCGACCATATATCAAATGTCTGACAGGCTCACTGCCTGCCAGGTAAGGACCGGGCATTTTCTCCATCTAAGGAGTAATCAGGTATTACGTCCCAGAGTCCTTGGATACAAATCAGGTCGCCTCTAAGAGCATAAAATGGTACAAATTTCCTTTAAAATTTCACCTGTATCTTTTGAGTTTGTTTTTTGTTTTTTTAAATTGGCAACAAATGCCAATGATTAAGGTTGAGCTGTCAGTTTTACCACTATGTCTACAATGCTCATATCCTACCCTGACACATCTAGCCTAACAGCATTATCCTCCCGACAACTTTATTCTCCTCCATGGTTGTAGTGCATATGGAATGAAGATACAAGGTCGTGCCACCTCCTATGCGGCTCTGTGATAAAACCTGATGAGCAGCATATAGACCTTTCCAAAACTGCTGCCTACTCTAAAGAGGTATACAGTCATGCATTGCATAACCACCTTTTAGCACATGATTGTGGTCCCATAAGATTATGATGCCTCTGAAAAATTCCTATTATCTAGTGACATCCTAACGTAATTACTTTTCTTTTTTTCCTCAAACTCCTGAGCTCAAGCGATCCTCCTGCTTCAGCCTCCCAAGGAGCTGGGCCTACAGGTGTGTGCTACCACGCCTGGCTAATTTTTCTATTTTTTGTAGAAATGGGGTTTCACTCTTGGTCAGGCTGGTCTCAAACTCCTGAGCTCAAGTGATCCTCTTGCCTCAGCCTCCCAGAGTGCTAGGATACAGGTGTGAGCCACCAAACCTGGCCTACTTTTCTTTTATAAATGTAGCGTTGCCTAAGTGGACAGTGTTCATAAAGTCTACAGTAGTATAGTGTCCTCGGCCTTCACATTCACTCACCACTCACTCGCTGACTCACCCAGAGCAACTTCCAGTCCTGCAACTCCATTCACGGTAAGTGTCCTATACAGTTGTACCATTTTTTATCTTTTACACTGTATTTTTACTGTACTTCTCTATGTTTAGATACATAAATGCTTATCACCGTGTTACAGTTGCCTGCAGTATTCAGCACCGTACCATGCTGTATAGGCTTGTAGCCTATAACAGGCAGCACTATACAGCCTTAGGTGTGTAGCAGGCGCTACCATCTAGGTTTGTATAAGTACACTCTATGATGTGTGCACAACAAAATCATCCACCAACGCATTTCTCAGAACAAATCTCCATCATTAAGACTGTATGTTTCTAAAATGAATTCCTATGATGAATTCTTTTGAAAAACAAATACTGAATCCTAGTTATACCCATTCTGTACATCTAGATTTTACTGTAATTGTACTAGGCATCTTTAAACAGAGAAAGAACTATCATGTACATTTGTGCTGCATTCAAATTAGGCATTTGTAGTTGGAGATAAAAAACATTATAAATTGTGGAATAAGGTATGGAAAGGCATCACCTTACTTCCGTCTATTTACATACCCTCAACTAGATTCTACATTCAACTGTGCAGCCTCATTGAAATCAGCAGTATTTCTCAAGTCAACAGCTCCTTGGCAACCAACTACCTTCCTTGAAATCTGTGTCAGGGTTATTCTGAGACACTTACAGGATGCCACTACTCGGAATAAATTCCCATTGATAAACAAGCTTTGCAGGAAAGCCCATTTCTCCACTCACAATTATATAAGAGGAGCATAAAAGCTGGAAAGCTAACTGAACTTTTCATGAAAGTAATTAAAATCAACAGGCTTTTGAAGAAATATGCCAGATTTGGCATGGCTTCTTTGTAAAAATGTATTTTTGTAATTTTCCAGAATTCTATTCTTCCAGTCTGGAAAAGTTTAAAAATTGTGACACATACCAAAATGGTAGCAACACAAGTAACCCTAAGCTAAATAGGTAAAAAGGAAAAAACTTCAACATTTCCTCAACCTTCCCTTCCTTTCAGCCACCAATCCCCCAAGGTTCCTGGTGCTTTTAGGAGGCCACACAGACTGGTCACAGTTAATTAGTTAGTAAGTTAACTAATCAATTAATTTTAGGTATAAGTAAATAAAAGGCAACTTAATTTAGATTTGTGAGGGTCTAAAGTTACATTTATCTATTTTTGCAATTAAAAATAAAATTTATGCTCTATTTTTAATTAAGGAAACACGTGTATCATTTCTACATGACAGCAAGTAAAAGAAGAAAGACAGGGGATTAAAAGGAGCAATTTTCAAGGGGAAGGGGAGTAAGAGGACACCAAAAGAGAGGGAGTAACAGATGGCAAGAGGCCCACTAAGGGAGCACCAGAAAAAACAAAAAGGGAAAATAATGACAGCAAAAGAAGCACTCAAAGAAAGTGGGGCTTCACAAGGAACAACATTCTGTGGAGGGGAGAGGGCTGAGACACTGGCAGAGCCATAGGTGATCCTGCTCAAGACCCTCCCAGGAAGGGCAGAGTGGTCTTTGTCCAACCTGACCTCAGACAGCAATGACTCAATCCGTTAGTGCAGAGCCCGGGAGGAAACTGCTGAGTAGGGCATCCCAGTGTCCAGCAGACGCCAGTACTCAATGGCCATGGCAGCAGCAGTACTCACAATGGCAGAGGGGGTGAGGCACGGGCAGTGGCCCCATTCAAGCCTCACCAGAAAGGCAGCTCTCTCTTAATCCAGGCAGTTTCAATGGGGGGAGAGGGTGGGGTAGGGAAAACATACTGAACAAAAATATCTTCATTTCGTCAAAATTTACACACTATTAAATACCACTAGTATGATAATTTACTAAGAAGTAATAACTTGATTTAAGTCACTGATTTCTAACATTCCCATCAATGTACCACTAAGAGCAGAGTCCCATCTCAGGGCTTCTGGGCCTCTTTTTCACTCTCTGGAAAGTTCTTCCACCCTAATCTTCCTCTAAAACCAACTCATGCTTCAGGCACCTGCGTGAATGTTTATTTCCTCAGACAGGCTCTCCCTGGGCCCCAATCTAAATTCCCCTCTCCCCACCTTTCTTTTTTTCACAGACCCCTGTCCTTTTCCTTCACAGCATCTACCCCAATTCATAAATGTATATTTATCTGTGTCCGTTTCTGCAATGTTTCTCTCCCCTCATAGTCCATGAGAGCAGAAACCACGTCTGTTCTGTTCCCCATTAAAGACTCAACAACCTACCACAAAACGATGCCTGGAACATCCTAGGCACCCAAACATATGATGAACAAATAAAGGAATATGCATTAAATAACTAAAAGTCACCCCTCTCCTCCTTGTCAAAGTATTACATATAACTTTAAAATTAAAGTGAATTGTGACATTTCCAATTTGCTATTCTCTATCAGAAAAGCTGCCAGACTGTAGACTCCCACAGCAAACACAGATTTAGATGTAAACTTGACCAATCAAGAACCATTCACAAATAAATATAAAATCAATCCCTTTCTTGTACTCCAGCAACACCAACCAGAAATGTACTGAACAATTCCATCCGGAACGACCACAAAAACCACGGGGCACCTTGGCACAAATTTAACAAAAGATGTGAAAGAGTTTTACACATAGAATTCTAAAATTTCACTGAAGGACATAAAAGGCCTAAATAAATAGACAGGTTTATCAGGTGTGCAGATGAAAAGCTATGAAACCAAAAAGATGCTAATTCTCCCTAAATTTCTATTCAAATGCAATGCAATTCCAATAACAAAATTAAAAAGAAACCACACCCACGCACAAGCAACAAGCTGGGAGAACATATGCACAAGGTAACCTGTGGGGAAACAGAAAAATGGGATGTGTATGAGATGTGTCAGCTGACACACACAGGGAAAATGGTATTTTGCATCAGTTCCAGTAATTTAACTATGATAGGTGCGGAAGGTCACTGCCAGTATTTTATTGTGTTTCAAATATTTTCATTTTTTAAGCTGTGAAGCAATAAGTGACACAAGTTCAGAAGAGCAAGAGCATCCTGAATTCTGGGGAAAACTGATAAAGATGGGAACAAAGCTGGGTACAGAAAAGATGTGTCGGTATGATGGGTAGAGAGTCCAGAGTAAAGAAAAGATCCAGGAGAACAAGGCGGTAAAAAAAAGTGTAAGACAAGGGTCACACACAGCATACATATTCCCTTAGAAAGCCAGGCAGTGATGGATCTAAAAATGGTAAAATTGGCCGGGCGCGGTGGCTCACGCCTGTAATCCTAGCTCTCTGGGAGGCCGAGGCGGGCGGATTGCTCGAGGTCAGGAGTTCGAAACCAGCCTGAGCAAGAGCGAGACCCCGTCTCTACTATAAATAGAAAGAAACTAATTGGCCAACTAATATATATAGAAAAATATTAGCCGAGCATGGTGGCACATGCCTGTAGTCCCAGCTACTTGGGAGGCTGAGGCAGCAGGATTGCTCGAGCCCAGGAGTTTGAGGTTGCTGTGAGCTAGGCTGACGCCACGGCACTCACTCTAGCCTAGGCAACAAAGCGAGACTCTGTCTCAAAAAAAAAAAAATAAAAAAAAAAAATAATAAAAATGGTAAAATGAAGTGACTGTTGCAGGTGTTATCCAAAAATGATCCTCCTAAAAAGTGGTACAATGGTAACGTAAGTTGGGACATGTCAATGTCGTATGTTCCTCTTGGCAAATTCATGGTGCATAGTCACAAATAAAGGCCAGGAGAAGTCCTTCTGAAAAAAAAATTTTATTTAAAACACTGTTTAATCCAGCAATTCCAACATGTACTTAGCCACGGAACCCCTTTTTATACGAACACAAACTAAATTTATGAATGTTTTATTCCCCAACCTATTAACTCTGCCTGGAACAACTCACTTTAGGTAAACGCTGCACCATAGGACCCAGCCTTTTCAAGGTCTGAACCAGAATGGGTGCTTAAGGATTTTAAGAGAAAAGGCAAAAATAACAGAGAACAATAAACAATAAACCAAACATGGCGACTAACCGGTTAAATGTAAAGGTCACAGAAAATGAAAAATAGGTGATGCTCCTGAAATGCAAGTCAAGATGATGATGAAAAGGCTATCAGCACAAACAGTGAAGTCAAAAGGGGGTCAACTATCAGATAACAATAGGTCCTAAGCTTGGATTTAGATGGGTTTGGAGACACAGGGAGATATCTCCCCAGAAAGAAAATTAAGCAACAGGTTATAAGACTTGGGGTCAAGTTCCCAGATCTGCCCCCCCCCCCCCGTTAATTTTACGAGCTGAGCAGGTCTCAAGCACAATGAAGTGGTTACAGCAATGACCTTTAAGGCCTCTTTCAATCATAACATTCTACTATTCCCCAAACTGGGGATTTGAAATCAAAATACCAATATAATCAAGTTCTGTCTTTAAAGAAGGTATGAAATGCACAGAATATAGGATAAAAATAAATAATTCAAGATTAATTTAAATATATACAGGAGAGGATTTTTAAGAGATTACCTAATTATGGATATTCAAGAGACATCCCTGAACCCTCCTAAAGCTGACATCCAGGAGTCTAACTCCACTTCCCTCTCCCAATGTCACCGAACACTTGCAGAAAACTAAAGCAAGTAAGCCCTGAATCTGACCCAATGTGGCGGTTCATATATTTTTATGAATAGGTCTCAATACCCTGAAGATTTCAGGCAAGTAAAAACTTTCTTCTAGATGGCTCACTACATCAGGGGTAGATCAAAACTGCAGTCTACCTTTTTTTATGTCTGTAAGCAGATTACATGAGGACTATAAAAAATAATTAGCTACAAAAATTGGCATAGGCCTAATGTTTATGAAAATGAAGCTTTTCCTAAAAGCATTTAGGCTATAGCTCTAAAATGAATGAAACAATGACAATCCTTCTGAAGCACTTCCAAGGGAAAAATGATCAGCTAGGACCCGAGCATATCTGCAGTCTGAACACCACAAACAGCACTTCAGGGTCTAATACAGAATTTAAAAGGAAGCAGCACTAAGGGAAGAGAGAAGGTATATACTGGAAAATGTAACTAGGGCCAGCAGAATTCTTGCAATCAAGGTTCTTAGTGTATTTTTGTGAGGTTTTTTTTTTGTTTTGTTTCGTTTTTTTTTATTTCAATGTGAAAAGGCTTTCATGAAACCAGTGAAAATGAGTAGGCAAATATAGTACACATACGATAACAAAACCAATAACTAATAATCTGTTCCACTGTCCTTTCGATGCAATTTTCTAAAAACTCTTTAAGGATGTTTAATTATTTTTTTAAACAAGTTTTAAAACCTGTAATGCACAATTCTGAATTGCATTTTCATTATAACACAGCAACATTAAGCCATTGGTGCCATTTCAAAGCATCCTGAGTCCAGGAAGGACTGGACTGAAAGTCCCTAGAAGGCAGAGTTTCCTCTTAGGCCTCTCTGGGCTATCAAGGAAAGACAGGCACCTGGTATTTTTAGAAGTTTATCAGATCCTTATCTGATAGGAAGAATATCGATTTTCACTTTCCTGATTTCCAAAACTGCCTACCTTGGAAGACTATAAATTCCAGACTAACCCTCTTCTTCCCCACCTTGTTCAAAGTCTTATCCGCTAAGCCCCAGCTCTGCAATGGCTCTGGAAGCACCCTTCACTCACACACCTGGGACCTTGAGGTCCGACTGGATGCATGGCAGCAAACTGCTCACAGGTAGACTGGAGATCAGCGATCAAACTCCCTGCAAACTCCCAGATGGCACTCTAATGCCTGCAGAGAAAGACAGGGCCAGGAGGGACTGGCTCAGCAGGCTGAATCTTGTTTCAGGCTGAGTCTTGTCTCACTAAGTCTCCCTCATTTAGGGGAGGAGAATGATGGTGGGCCGGGGAGCCAAGCAAATACCCAGAAAAGGAGAAACTGAGGAAGAGTTTAACCAATTCTCGCAGCTCTGGACCAGCCAAGGAAACTGGTAGGAACCCTGATTCCAGGTGACAAAACAAAGGAAACAAGCCAGGAAGGATGAGACTCTCAGGTGGGCTCTCCCTCTAACTCTTTAAGACAAACTCCTTAAAAGTGGCTCAAGCCAGGCGCAGTAGCTCACACGCGTAATCCTAACACTTTGGGAGGCTGAAGCAGGAGGATCGCTTGAGGCCAGGAGTTCAAGACCAGCCTGAGCAATAGCAAGACCCCCTCTCTACAAAAAATGAAAATAAAAAATTAGCCAGCCTTAGTAGCATGCACCTGTAGTCCCAGCTACCCAGGAGGCTGAGGCATGAGGATCACTTGAGCCCAGGAGTTTGAGGTTGCTGTGAGCTAGGCTGATGCCACTACGCTCTAGCCCGGAAGACACAGCAAGACTCTGTTTCAACAACAATAAAAATAAGTGGCCCAAAGCATCAAAGTACTTGCCCAAAGTTCCAGAGTACTCTCTACCCTCTGGTGGCATTGCACTGTTCTGGAAAGCAAATGATCTTTGGGGCTTGATCTCTGGGCTAGTGACTCAAATCCCTCATTTACAAGTATATCCTGCTATAGGAGAGTGATGAGGATGAAATGAAATAACCTATAAAAAACCAGCAAGAGGCCCAACACAAAGCAAGCACCAAATACTTAATAAACAGTAGCATGAATATCATGTAACACAATATGAATGATTCATTCTTTGGGGACTTGACATTTCTTGTCCACAAAAGCCTTTTAAAATGCAAATATGCCCAGAGTCTATTAACAGCCTTAGTGGGGGTGAAATGACAGGCACGTTGAACACAGGATGAGACAGGGATGCTGGCAGGTGTGGCGAGAAGAGAGTGGGAGGGTACCAAGGACTTGCTATGCGCCAGGGCAGACACTGTTACTCAAACCTTCTCCTATGGAATAGTACTTTATATACCAGTTTTTGGCCCTCAGGGGCTCAAACCTGAACCCTTTCATATTATCGGAGGGTGTAGGAAATACAACCAAGGACAAAGAAGGAGCTGGCACCTGCGTTCGGCTTCCTTCCACTCTCTTGCTTCCGTTTGTTTTCAGCTTTTGTCTCTGAAGCATGTGTTGCCCTAGCCTTGGCCACCACAGCTGTCACAGTCATTTTCTTCATTTCACCGACATCCACTCTCTGAGCACACCCATCTGCCCTGCTATGACGTCCTTGGAGGCACAATGGAGTTCCTTGCTTGCTTTTGAAAGGTGACTAATGCATTGCCTTGCACCAACTGTGTGCTTAATAAAATATGAACGGATGAAGGTACGGGGAACTGAAATGACCTACAAAAGGCTATAAAAGTGCTTTGCTGCTAAACACGCTTCTCCCTTTCCCACGTTGCTTCTCACTGGTGAACTGGAGGGTGCCCACCTGCTGGAACTCAGCAAACCATGTGTTTGCCTCCCCTCAAGAGGTAAAATTCTAACACACCCAGTGAAGGAGAATTTAATAGCATGAGGTGGCTAAAGTTACTACCACCTACGCCACAGAACTTGAAGACCCTAAATGGTGTCCTAGCTTGAAATAAAATAAACAACTAAAGGCAGAACTTCCAGTCTTCAAAGTCTTATCTCAGAAACAAACAACAAATATTGACTTTTCCATTCACCCAGGAGCATTCTGAGGAATCCACAAACAATTTGGTGATGCCAAGTGTTAAACTCCATTCAGCTCCTACTCTTGGTGGTCACTCGTAGGTCAAGGTCTGGTGCCTCCTGCCCAGCACCACTCTCCAAAGACAGATGCCACTGCAATTCCCTTCTCATGTTGACGCCTAAACTAGTTCACTTCCCCTGTGGGGAAGCGATGAGGACAGAAATCATGTGGAATGTGTGTTCCCACAGAGCTCAGAAATTTGATGATCTCAGAGGATATTGTAAAGAAAGACCCTTGACACTTCCCTAAGGAAGAATGTCCTCTGTAAAAGGCTACTGCCAGGACAAAAAGCATGTGCTGGGAAAATCTATGGCCTGCTGCTGGGTATGTTTCCAATTCTGATGTCCCACTTCCTCTTTATAATCACATTCCTTCCCTCCTTATTTCTCTCCTAAAAAGACACTCCAGCATTGGGTCTCAGTTAAGAGCAAAGTGCAGTGTTCTATTAAAGGCTGTAAGATAAAAAGAGCTTAAAATGGATTTCAATAAACATAAAAGACTTGAATACTACATAAGATCTCTACTCCATTCTACCACTTTTAACTGTTTAAAAAAAGAACTTATTTTTAAATGTTGGCAGCCTACCATTCTAAAAATAAAGTTCCATTCACTTAAAGCTTATTCATACAGGCCATAACATATAGCTTTTTAACAGTACAGTTTTTGGAGTTGTGAAGTCACTAACCTGGCCTTCCAAACCTCTCTCACAGTGGTTTTCGGAAAGATTCATTACAGTAGTATGTGTGAAAGTGATTTGAAATCTGCAAAGGGCTAATTAACTAGATAGTCAAATTGCTGGATATCATACCATACAATATATGCTTAAAGAGTATGGACTTTGGAATCAAGAGTTCAAATTATCTCCACCACTTACTGGTTTTTTTGTTGTTATTTTTGTTGATTTCAAAGTATTATGGAGGTACAAATATTTTTGGTTGCATGGATCCCTTTTACAATGCTTGAGTCACAGTTATAAGTGTCCCCAGCCACCACTTACTAGGTAACTAAGCAAGTACAGATGGTCCCCAATTTATGATGGTTTGATCTGCGATTTTTTGACTTCACGATGGGGAGAGAGCGATAGGCATTCAGTAGAAAGTGTACTTAGAATTTTGAATTTTTATCTCTCCTGGAGCTAGTGATATGCAGTACGACAATCTGGCAAAGCTGGGCAGTGGCAGCAAGCCGCCAGCCCCGCTCCCAATCAGCCAAGACAAACGACCCATACTCTACACCCTACACAACACATCTGCATGGCCAGATGATTTTCCCACTTGTAGGCTGAGTGTTCTGAGCACCTTGAAGGTAGGCTAAGCTAAGCTATTATGTTTAGTAGGTTAAGGATATTAAATGCACTTTCAACTTAGCGATATTTTCAACTTATGACTTATATTTTCAACAACCCCATCATCAGTCTAGGACCATCCATAGAGTGTAAGAGACAAGTTACTTAACTCCTCTAGGCCTCAGTTTCAACTGCAAAATGGAGATAATGTCCACTTCATCAAGTTGTTGTGAAGATGAATATAGTAATGCATGTAATACTCTTGGCATATAATAAAAACACACTCAATGATAGCTTTAATTATTGTTAGGCTATTTAATTAAACTCCAAATGTTCAGCTATTGAAAATAGTTGAAGGGAGGTGGAAGAGAAGAGAAACTTACTCAAAGAAAGAGAAATGCTAAAAACATGGGTGCTACAGGCTGAGGATCCCTTCTTAGCCAAACACCACCCACCCACCTCACCCCCACTGATGTTAGATGCTCCTCCTGGCTTTGCATAACTGTGCAGCAATCAGAGAAAGTTAGTCTTTAACTCCAGGCTTGACAAAGTGATGATTCATCCTGAGAAGGGGGTGCAGCCTATTGCCAGCCTTAACACACAATCAGGCATCCACTGGGACAGCCAGAGACCAGAGATCAGCTATTTAAGGATTCCCCCATCCATGTCCCAGTAGCAGCCATGTTCCTATTCTTTGCAGTAATGTTCCTATACTTTGCATTTTGTTAACATATAGACCACTGAGTACTTGGGAGGAATCCCATTGTGTTGTATTTCACAAAACATTTCACAACATAAATGAAAAGTACAAAACAGTAAGTCAACAATAACAAAAGTCTTCCTCTCTTAGCTGCCCTGGCACCAGGCTTTGCCAGGCCCTGAGTTAGTTATAATGACAAACAGCTTGACGGTTGGACACCATCCCATTTCAACTTCACTGATCACAATGGCTCCTGAGGACAAGTCCTAATGTTTTTCAGCCTGGCCTGAAAATCTGACCACATTCCCCATGAAAAAGACAAACCCTCAGCAGTAGCTTGTACAGCTCTTTTCCATTACCACTCAGTGGGCAGGACACATTTTTTCCCCCAAAGTAAGCTCCTAATTCGCCTTCTAAGGTTAAGAGGCTTTTAAACTTGGTTCATCTTAAAGCAAATGGCCAACAGTGGTGGTTTCACAGTGGACCCCCTGCTTGTCAAAGAGGCAGCACAGGGCCACTTCCCAGACCTGTCTGCTGCAGGATTACTATAGGGAAATGTCTCCTAAATTATCACCACAGTAATTCTAACCTTCAGTCTGGCTTTGGGATCCTTCCACCAGCGTCCCATAGGCACAGACCATGAATGCTTGGAAATGTCAGTCTCCTCCCAAAACAGTTTTGCTTGGAATACCCCATTCAGAAAACACAAATCATTCAATCCCCCATGGCTCCCTCCCAAGGTCAGCCAATCCTTTGGGGACTCTTGATTTCAATCTAGAAAAGGGTCACTTAACAAATGCCTGACATATTACATTTAATTCTACCTCCCCCGAAAAAAAGAAAAAAAGAAAAAAAAAGGCCCATTCAACACAATGAGAGTGTTCTCTTTCTTATTCCAGATGATCCTTATGTGGAGAGTAAAAGCCCAGAACACTTGAATGCCACAGCTCCTCAGCTCAAAACCCAAACGATGGTGAGTGTGATGTATTTTCTGGAACTGACTGTAAAAGAGTTTTTCAATTGTGTTACATAACCTGACTCATTTACTGAGCAGTGTCTAATTTTCTGGTGGTTTGACTCCCTCAAACATTCCCAGAAAACTGTTATACTATATCACAACAGAAAAATTTATTTTATGTCAAAATTCATTCTAGAAAATTTGTCTCCTACCCATTTGAGCCAATATCCACTAGCTACAAACACACTCCTACAGGCACACATAAACACACAAATACCCTGATTCATAGCAAAATTTTAGAAACCCTTTTTCAAAAAAATGCCTTCTTTCATTGTAACTAACAAGATTTGCTTTCAGCAAACTAACACTGAGAGCGCCTAGAACTCAAGAAGCACAAAACTTGTTGCAGCAATACATGCTCGGCCGCAGCCTGAACAAAGCACCTCAAATAAGCTCCAGAACCCCACAGGGCCCTCGGACAAAACGTTGTGTGTTTGTGATTAACTCTGCAGCGCACTTTCATCACCTCCTCCCCAGCCTCTTCCCGGCCCCAGCACCCTCCAGGGCTCCCGTTCCTAATCTGGTTTCCATTCCAGCCCCGCCCCCTTCCCCTTCCCTCCCCGGGACGGTGAATCAATCCCATCCCGGCAGGAAGCGAGACCCAGGGCAGCCCCCTCTGCCGCGGCGGAACAAAGGAGGAGAGCGCAGCTGCACGCGCAGGAGCCCCGCCGGCGCCGGGCGCACCGCACCTGAACCCCACTCCCCAGGACGCCCCATTGTTCTCCCTCCGCTCTCCTTCCCGGAGGAAGCTGCACCGTGTCGCGCCACAGAACCAGGGGCCGGGAAACAGCTGTGGGCCGGAGGGATGGAGGGAGTGTGGGTGAGCACGAGGAAAACCAGGGCGCCACTCTGCCCACAGGTACCAGGGCCACCGGGCAAAGTAGGAGCAACTTAGTTTACAAGCCCTTCTTCTCTCCCGCCGCCCCCAAGCCACCGCGGAGTCACGACCACCCTCGCGACCTGCAGGTTCTCGCGCGCGGGTTCTCGCCGCAGCGCCGCCTCGCCCCGGGGAGGGAGCGTCAGCCCCCGCTGACCCGCGCCCGCGGGCTGCGACGGGGCCACCGAGACCGCGCGGGCACAAAGGCGCGCGGCGTGCGCTTCACCGCGCCTCGAGGGCCGCGGCCGGACCGAGCGGGAAGGGCAGGGGACGCGCTACCTCGCCGGGCGCCACTCCGCCTCCACGTCGTCCTCGCTCTCCGGCGGCGCTTGGGGACGCGGGCCCAACCCCAGGCTGCGGGGCCCCCGCCGCGGCTGCCCGGCGAACGCTGTCCCGCGCTGCCGGCCGACTGTGCGCCCCGCGCTCCGCACCGCCTCCACGCGCCGCGGCTGGGCTCCCGTGCGCACCGGCTGCCGAGTGCTCGGCTGCGGCGGGCGGCGCCGGCCACTCCCCTCGCCCCGCAGGCGCAGGGGCCGGCCGAGGGGCGGGGGCGGCGACCTCGCAGCCTGGGATTCGCCCCTCCGCGCGCGGGCAGGACCGGGAGCCACCGCCTCCCGAGCCGACTCACCTCCGGCCGCCCGGCGCCGGCCGCACAGCGCCACCCGGTGAGCGCGGGCCGCAGCTCCGCGCCCCGGGTTCCTGCGGCCCGACCCTCCGCACCCGGGCGAGCTAGGTGGGACCGGGACCGGAAAGCGGAGGGAAGGAGGAGAGGCGTCCCTCACTGCCTCCCTCACGCCCCCCGCCCGGAACGCACTTGTACTTTTTTTTGCCCCCGATTCACTAACATAAAATAAGACATACGTTTGACACCTCGAAGCCTGCCTGGGGACAAATACTGGGAAAGAGTGGGAGTAGTCTCAATTTTTCTTCCTCCCCTAGATAACAAAGTTTGGATGCCAAGAATATCAGAAAATATTAATTTGACTGAAAGAGAAAAAAAGCACACTGAGTGGTGCAGTATGGTTTTCAATGACAAGATTTTTAGTATCTATTAATCTACTTAACCTCACATTATGCTAAGTAAAAACTGGCCAGTTCTTTATGTTACAGATAGTTTAAGAAAATTTCAGATACTCATACATATTGGAGTATAGTGTATTAAGTGGCATTGGGTAATTAATAATCAATGATAGGGTATATTACTTAGGCATGTTAGAGGTGCCCGAGAATCAGGACCCCCGGCTTCTCCCTCTGGAGGCCCTCTTGCCTCATTGTAGAATTGAGAACAAGCCTCTTGACCCAAGTCCTGGTTTCCTCATTTCGGAGAAGGGAAGGGTACTCATCCAAATTTACTCACTGGGCGAGGCGAGGATTACTTGGCTGAGGTGTTAAAAGGACTATAGACACAGTAATTATTACTCATGGTTCTAACTACTTCATCCTATAATGAAATATATTGCCATAAATGGGACAGGTTTAAATGGACTGACCTATATCTGGAAACTCACTAAAATGAGGTGCACCAAAGAATTCAGACCATATATAGTCACGATGTGCCCACAGGCATAAGAACCACAGGCACTGGAATTTGTCAAACACCACCACTAGAGTTTGGAAAGGTGGGACCGCCACAGACTGTTATCTGCTTGGGACTATACCATTATTGATGTCACCACCAGCATCAGTTCAGATCTGCAGATGGCAGGATAATGGTTAAGCTAACACATTTTGAGTACTGAGTACTGTTCTTTGTTTAATCCTCACAAAAATCTGTGAAGTAAGTTACTCTCATTATCCTTGACCAAAAAAGCCAAGAACAGAGCAGTCTTCCAGCTTGTAAGTTGCTAAGATGGTTTGAAGACATGGCTACAAATTCTTTGACCTTCTTCCCATTAAGAAGTGGAGTCTGATTCCCTTCTTCTTGAATGTGGGCTGGATGTAGTGACTTGATTGTAACAAACAGAATGTAGCAGAAGTGATCCTATGTGACTTCTGAACCTAGGTCATGAAGGGAAATACAGTTGTCACCTGGCCCTGTCTCCAGACGCTCACCCTTGGAACCCAGCTGGTAGGAGGAGGCTCAGGCCACATGGAAAGCCATGTGTAGGTGTTTGGGCTGATGGCACCTGCCCAGCCTACATCCAGTATCAATGTCAGACGTGTGAGTAGGTGGGCCTCTGCGATGACTCCAGCCTCAGTCGCTGACCACACTGCCCGAGAGACCCAGCTAAGCCAAGTCAGGCCCCAGGCACACAAGCGATAACAACAATAGTGAAAGATTGTTATTGGGATGGTTGAAGAAGAAACAAGAAGATTGAAAGATTATTATTGGGATGGTTGTTGCATAGCAATAGACTCTTGCAACCTAGGCTGACTCCACAGTCTTCACCACAAACTATCAAGCACACTGCCTCAGACCTTGATAATCTAGCGTAATGAAAACCCTGGAGACCCCAGCCTTCACAACAGACGACATACAGACCTGCTGCCTGACGACATGTGCTAAACTCACTTCTCCATTTTGCCTGTCTGATTTTAGGTTCCAGAGTGGCTGCTCACAGCAGTTCGGCAGCAACAGAGCCTCTGACCCCTACTATCCACTCCAGCTTTTTAAAAATAGCAGAAATGCAGATGGCAGATTCACAAATATAAAATGTAAACAAACGGTTAGAAGAGTGGGGGAATTTTGTAACCTTTCGATCTTGGAAGATGGCCAAGTTTTAGTCAAAGGAAGGTTTGGGACATGTGCTGAGTAGGACTATTGAGAGAGCTGCCAGGTTGCAACTCCTGCCTCAAGAAAGGAATGGGAACTAGTTATGTCAGAAAAGTTCTGCCTCTAGAAGGACCTAGCATGGTGGGACAGTTGAGGCTTTCTCCCTTTTTATCAGCAAGTTCAAAATGGAAAATATTAGAAACTATTGAACTTTATCCTAATAAACACTAAGAAAATTAACCAAGAAGCTATTAGAAAGCCAAAAATGTTTCTAGAGGAAAGCCATGTTTCTCTTTTAAAAATACCATTAACTTAGTTTTCATAAATCTCAAAATCCAAACTTCTGAAGACATACCATGAGGTTTTAAAATACTTTACCTTCCTGGCCATTATTTTCAAAAGTCAATCAATCAACAACTTTTGAATTACAAAAAGCAGATTAAAGTTGTTCTCAAAATTGTCAGGAATAGATAATAAATCCATCAACTACAAAGGCATTTTTCACTTTCTCCTCAGTCTGTTTGGAGGGAATAGAATGTATGAGGAAGCAAAAAAACTATTATTAAGATTTTAGAGTGAAAACCATAAATTATCAAATTATAAGAGTGCAATAAAAGAATATAACAAGTGTGCTTTACCTCAATGAAAACATGCGAAGATTTAAATTAAGACAAGAGAAATCTTGCCATCCTTGTGGAAAATATAGAAATAAAAGCATATTTGTGTGTGCTCCAGGAAGAGAATTAACACTAAGCATGTATGATTTTTTTTTTCTTATTTGTTTTTACCTGAGCTCTTTAAAAAAAATTAAAAAGAGGTCGACATTGGGAAGAAAACAGACGAAAGGACCATATAACCAGCATCTGCCACATTCTGGTGTAGCAAATACAAAAGTGGGCCGAACGTCACAGTTTTAGATTTTCTCATTGGCTCTGACTTCAGCTAAGCTTTCCAATTTTGGCCAGAGGCCCACAGTCTTTGTCCTTAGGTATTTTAAATCATGTTGAATGTGTTAAAGACCCTCTATCTCTAAAATTCTAAGAGTCTTTGTTAATGGTATATTTTCTCTCATCTACCCACCCAAACACTTAGTTTTCACCCACTTTACTTATCCTTGGAGACCAAATCAGTTCTCACCTATTTCTGACCATTATCGTGAATTAGATCCTGCTTTCTTTATTATGGTAGCATCTTGATGCCACATCCTCATGGTACCTATTAATTTACTCCAGGTTATGAAATCTTTTTACTTGTTCTCTTACACACATTTGACCTCTCCAGCTAAATAGTGGGACTCTACATTAAGCCAGTCAGTTAGTTTGAAACACCAGGTCAATGTCAATAAGAATAGCCAGTCTCAGCCGACTCTGCCCTGGAAGGTATTCTAAATGCTCTATGTATGTGTTAACTCATTTAACCCTCACAATAGCCCAATGAAGAAGGTTGTTATTATAATCCCATTATTTTAAAGATGTTGAAACTGAGGCAGGCAAGTTACACACGGTGTGCCAACCTGTCCTGCCTCCTCTTCCTCCTCTGTCACCCCTGAGACAGCAAGACCAACCCCTCCTCTTCCTCCTCCTCCTCAGCCTACTCATCAGGAAGAAGACCTTCATGCTGATCTACTTCCACTTAATTAATAGTAAATGTATGTCTTTTTCCTTATGATTTTCTCAACATTTTCTTGTCTCTAGCTTACTTTTTGTAAGAATAAAAATATAACGTATAAAGTATGTTTTAATTGACTTTGTGTTTTCAGTAAGGCTTCTAGTCAACAGCAGGCTATTAATAGTTAAGTTTTGGAGGAGTCAAAAGTTATATGGGGATTTTCAGCTGCATGGGGCTTCAGCATCCGTAACCCTCAAGTTGTTCAAGGGTCAACTATACTATGTGTTCAAAAAAACTGTTTTATTAATGAGTATATGTCTCTTAGTTTAGGATAGTGTTCCAAATGCAATAAGCACTCAATTAGCTGTTTCTTATATAGCTTCATTACAAAAGAAAAGCTTTTAAAATATATTTAAATAAAGAGTGCTTTAAAAATAAGTGCTTAATGTTTAAAGTATTATTTGAAATTCAGATTGGGTACTATAAAAAAATATTTCTATCGCATTGTCAGTCTCCAGGACTCAGCAGTAAAAACACAACTATTACTCTAAGTATTTAAAAAGTTGTAGATAATGAAAACAAGAATATTTAAGAGTAAAAAGACTGATAGAATTTCTCCCCAGCAGGAAAATTCACTAAATCTTTTTGAGGCTAAGAAGCACAGAATTTGAAGAGCTCACAAATCGGGTTTCTTGTAGGTACTATGCTAGACTATTTAAAAATCAAAAACAAGATCCTTATAAAAATATAACAATGTAATTTGAGCACTAAAATTGAGCAGTGAGACTCAAACTGTATTTTTTTTTTCTCCACAAAGTGCATTTTTCTACAGTTCTGAACCTCAAATAAATTATAGACCCATTGCCAGGAAATTTAAATTGCCTGAAATTTTCCCCCTGACATCTTATAATTTAGCATTTTGTCATTTCAACCAGTAAAATAATTGTCTCTTTTATTTCTTCTCAAGCTGTAGCGAGTTAGTACTATTACGGCAAAACCTTTCTGAGAAACAATAAATCAATGTGAGAAATGACTAGACTTTTTTCCAATCTTTTTAAAAAATCATTTTCATTTTTCTAATGATAACTGAGGAGCTGTCATCTCGTTGCTGAGGAGATCTGAGGAACGCTGCAAGGAAAAGCAAATATTATGGCAAAGGAAAAAAAATATTGGCTGTCTATACCAAGTGAAGAGTAATTTAGCAAACATATGATGTAATACTCTGTTTCTGCTTCAGTCCCTAAAACTCAACATCCATTGATTTGCTCTGCTGCATATATTCATCATAGGTGTTAGCATTTGAAAATGCTGATGGAGAAAGATAACTGTGTAATTCAAAAATATCTTGATTTATTAGCACCCAAGATGGCTTATAATCCAGGTTTAGGGACCATTGACAAAATAAGCCAAAATTTAACTTGGAAATATGAACCAAGGGTTAGTAGCAAGTTTGCTCATCACTTCAGCTGCTTTCTCAATCTTGATGTCTGTATAAGATAAGCTCCATCAGGGTGGAAGTTTTCTCTGTGTGGTTCACTGTTGTGTCCCAGAGACTAGGAACATACAAGGCATTCAATAAATAGTGCTAAATTGATAAACTAATTTCATAAATGATTATTCTTTTAGGTAAATTGAATTGGCCTATAATCTCAGTCAAGATTTTCAAGTGGATCTCAGAGCAACTTTAAAGGCTTTCCAGAGAACGAGGTAAAACAAAAGTAGATCTTGGCAGAGGTGATCTTCTCGAACTTTGAATAAATCTGGAAAAACTTTAAAGAGAGTAGTACCAAAGCACAGCCCACTTCATGCAGAGGCAGAATCAGACTACATGTGTTGGGCCATTGATAAGCAACCCAACTCCTCAAAACAAACATGACCTTCACCACAAAGATGCATAATCTCCCTTCTCATTAGACACTTGCCACACTGTGGGTGTTTCTCCCGAAACCCATTCATCCCAATGTGCCTAACAGAAAGGAGCAAAAGCTTGTCTTAGACTCTCAGGGGCCCCCCAGACTCTGACCTCTCAGGGGCCTCCCAGACCACTGGGATCTGTACAAAGTTTCCACAACTCGTGAGTCTAGGCATCCTTGACACAGCTCATGGGCCTCAGATATTTTCCCCTCAGGAGACTGGGTCTATAAATTGCTTTAAAAATCTTGTTGTCCTAAAGTCTCCTACAACTCTTATCTATTCCCCCGAGGGGTCCCTTCAAAAACCTGTGTGTTTCTACAAGTCCATAGTTTCATTAAATTACAGTGTTCTTTATGAATCTTTTTCAGCCTAAAGCAACTACCACCATGCAGATTTAACCTGGGTAGGAGAAAAAGAATCTCTTTGTTTCCTAGCATGTGGACTCCTTGGTGCCTAAATACTTTTGGTCCCACTGGGTAACTTTGATTAGTGATGTAATTGCTCAAGATTCTCAGACATATAACAGACCCCCTCCATTCTAGTGACTCGTGATCAGGCACTACCACCTCAGGGCTAAAGAGTGACACAGAGAAAATTTGTCCTATCAGTCCTGGGCTAGCCCTGTGCCTAGGATGAGATGGTAAACATGACAGTCAGGGTCTGTGACCTCCCAGAAGGTAGGGTTTAGCTTCAGGTCTTTAGCACCTTGCATATAACTCCCTTTGTGGCACCCCCTCATCCCACAGGAAATGAAGGCTCTGATGTGGCTCCCAGGCACCCCAAGACCTCGCCAGGCCACCTGACCCTTCACATCCTCTCTCAAGTGTTTTTAGATCCGCGACGTACAACCTGGGGCCAAATAGCTGCAGCACAGTCCAGGATATCAATTCTGAGTAAAAGATTAGAAAACCACCTTCATGTTCCTTCTTTTCAAACATCTAAATATCAAATTTCAGGCTAGGTGTGGTGGCTCACACCTGTAATCCTAACACTCTGGGAGGCCAGGGCTGGTGGATCATTTGAACTCAGGAGTTTGAGACCAGCCTGAGCAAGAGCGAGACCCTGTCTCTACTAAAAATAGAAATAAATTACTTGGACAGATAAAAATATATAGAAAAAATTAGCTGGGCATGGTGGCGCATGCCTGTAGTCCCAGCTACTCGGGAGGCTGAGGCAGCAGGATCGCTTGAGCCCAGGAGTTTGAGGTTGCTGTGAGCTAGCTTGACACCATGGCACTCTAGCCGGGGCAACGGAGTGAGACTAAGGACCCATGGAGAACATTTGCTTTGAATGCAAGGTCCTTGGATTTCTTTATTGCGTACTTTTGCAGAAGAGATCCTTCTTTCCATTTCATGAAGTCATGTGCCCAGGGTAGTGTGCACAGCGTGGGAGGCACAAGTCATGAGTTGGAGTGCTGTGGGAGATCTCTCCGTTGCAGGCTTCGTGGTTGGTTATCATGGCCACTTCAAAGGAGAATTATAGCTGCAGAAACACAATCTGCCAAAGGCAATGCATCCAAGATCCTTGCTAAAATTTGATCGGCTCCCTTAATGCAAAAGAAAAAGTCACAATTTTGGGTAGAGCTAATAGAGATGAGGTGAGGGGTATGGCGCGTGCATCTGTTAGAGCTTTCAAAAATGGCTGCCCCAATACATACATGTGAGGACATATATATGGTACTATGGACTGCATGTTTGTGTGCCCCCAAAATTCATATGTTGAAACCTAACCCCCAATCCCCCAATGGGATGGTATGAGGAAATGGGGCCTTTGGGAGGTAATTAGGGTTAAATGAAGTTATGAGGGTGGAACCCCCATGATGGGATTATTTTCCTTATAAAAGAAAGAGACGAGAGCTCTCTCAGCCATGCAAGGATACTGTAAGAAGACAGCTGTTTACCAGCCAGGAAGCACAACCTCACCAACACCAGATCCTCCAATGACTTGATCTTGGACTTCCCGGGCTACTAGGACTGTGAAAAACAAGTGTTTGTTGTTTCAGAGAACCAGTTTATGGTATTTTCATTATAGCAGCCCCAACTAATACATATGAAAACTTCCAATTCCCAACTAGCTGTTTCCTAGGCTAGTTGCTTTTGCAAACAATGTAGTTCTACCTGGTTCCCATTGAGTAGTTTATCCATGATTTCATGCTTTTGAAATCAATCTTAGAACTTAAAGATAGTACCCCCCAATCCTTATCACTGTGCTAGGATGTCCAGGTGAACTATATCTACTTTAATAACCTCAGAATGTGGTGTGTATATCAGAGTCTTGAGGAGTGGATCATGTTTTATACTATACTATAAATATATTTTTTGGAAAAAAAGACTGTTTTATAATATAACTAAGTAAAGTTTTAAAAAACTGGCGTGGTGAGTGGAAATATTCAGAAATTAGAGCTAGGCCAGGCGCGGTAGCTCATGCCTGTCATCGTAGCACTTTGGGAGGCCCAGGCAGGAGGATTGCTTGAGCCCAGGAGTTTGAGACCAGCCTGAGCAAGAGCAAGACCCTTTCTCTACTAAAAATAGAAAAATTAGCCAGGGGTGGTGGTGAGCACCTGTAGTCCCAGCTACTCGGGAGGCTGAGGCAGGAAGGTCACTTGAGCCCAGGAGTTTGAGGTTGCTGTGAGCTAGGCCAATGCCAGGGCACTCTAGCCAGGGCAACAGAGTGAGACTGTCTCAAAAAAAAAAAAGAAGAAGAAAAAGAAGTTAGAGCTGTAATCCTCTGAGAAAAGGGGCTCTGTCTGATTAGAATTCTGAGCTAACAAAGTTGAATTTTTATATTTATTGAAAAAGGAGGCTAGGTTTTAAAAGTTCTCTCCCCATTAGTGAAGTTTTTAGAAGCCTAGTATATGATTTCTATCCACTCTCTCACTTCCCTTTCATACCCCAATTCTTTGCTCCTGTGACTGCCTTAAAACTAATCTTGCCAAAGTCCTTAGTGGTCTTTCAGTTGCCACATCTTAAAGACAGGTTTGGGCCCTCTTATCAATTGACTCTCCTGCCACGTGGCACCCTACTGCCTTCTTGAACCTCTCTGCCTCGTTGGCTTCTACTTGTCATCCTTCCTTATTTTCCTCTTGCTGCTCTGACTGTTTTTCCCAGTGTTATTTAGCATTCCTTTGTCTCTCTGCCTGTCCCCCTTAAATAGTAGTGCTCCCTTAGGCTCTGTTTTCAGCTCGCTTGCGCTCTCCCTCTCTCTCTCTCTCTCTCTTTCATGCACACCCAAGGCTTCAACTTCTGAGGACTCCCAAATCTGTATCCCTTAAGCTCAGATTCCATGTATTCAAATGTCTACCGAACAGCTACCTCCAACTCAACATGTTCAAGCAGAAACTCCCAGGTGCCACAAACACAAGAAGAGAAATCATCATCTCCATCCAGTCACAACCCTATTTCTTGTCCTTTATTCCTAATCATGGTGGATGGCACCACCATCAACCCAGTCATCCAACCAGGAAGCAGATGTCATTCTATCCTCCTCTCTGTCATCTTTTGAATCCCTTCTCTCTGGGAGTTCTGTTGCTATTCTACCTTCTAGCTGCCTCAAAGATCCGTGTTCTTTTCTGTATACTCATTGTCCTGCCTTACCCTAAAACCTTTGACATCAGGATACCCCATTGCTAGCCTGACACACCTGCCATCTATGCTGCCTCTCTTAGCTCCCTTCTCTGGGCTTTTGTGTCAAGTCATCCAGTGCCTGATTTCTCGGGACTCTCTACCATGGCCTTTGCATATGCTGTCTCTGCTGCCACTCCCTCCCCTTTCCCTGGCCAACTCTTTTCCATTCTGGAAAACATTATCTCCTCTGCAAAGGTCTCCTGATCCCCCAAAACAAGAAAAGAGCACTCTGTGCCTCTATCATAGAGTACATCACACCGTGATCAAATTACCTATTCGATTACCAGCGAAATTATTCTTTTACCACACTGAGACAATCTTGAGTGCAGAATCCTGTCTATTCATTTTCTTATTCCTATGTTTAACATAAGTCCTGGAATATAGTACGCACTCAGTAATGCTTGTTACACTCATGCACAAACGAGTGAATGAATGAATGAATGAATAAATACCAAGTGTTTCCAGTATCTTCTTTCATGGCTCCTTCATAGCTGTTATCACTCGGTTTGAAAGATGACCCCATCTTCTTATAGCAAGCTCCAAGAATTTTTACATAATAGTCTCTTCTAAAAAAGCTACAATATAACAAATAGTTACAATGTTTTAAAATAAAGCCAATTTTTAGATTTTAAACAACCTTTGTATTGACCTCTCCTATACTTCTGGTATACATCCTCTTACCTTGATGCTAATGAAATCTCATTTCTGCAGTAGATGCACTAGGCTGACCCCACTCAGCTTATCACTAATATTCCTAATATTCTATAAGGGCTTCTGTCTTTACTTCAGAGCCAATACATATGGTTTTCCTAGTCTTCCTGCTCAAGTCAGTCCATAAATGTTTTTAATTTATGAACTTTTAAACTCAAAAAGAAGATTGATTGGGCCACTTTAAATACTTATTTCTTGCTTACATGGGATTGAAAGATCACAATGGCTCCAGATCAATTGCATTTCATCTTTTCAGTACTCATTTCACAGCTGAGCACTTCTCAGAGTTATGAACATGAGTCTTGTCCCTGACAAGCCACAGCAAAGGCCAAAAGAATGAGCAAAATTATCCCCCCTGGAACCCACATGGAATAGCAGGAAGTATATAGGCAGCATCTGCCGTGACTTATTACAGCGTCCTTGTTACGCAAGGCTCAAATCAATCCCAAAATGGAAGTCGAGGGTTATGGGTTTTTCACCACAGGAAGGCAACATACACATATATTTGACAATAACACTCCATAAATCTCTGCCCCAGTCACAGAACTTTATCTCATGTGGTGCCAATAAGAAAGAAGAATATCTCAAAACAGCAGGAGGAAATTACTGTTTCATGTACAGAAACCTTTAATATCACTATGGAGAAATCTTTTAACACAAGTAAGACATGGAACTATCTGCCTTAGGATGAGTCCAAAGGATCTGACAGACAAATAGCGTCTGACAGATTTCGTGTTTTGAAGTTAAATTCAACACTTAAAAGGAGGTAAATGGGAAGAAAATAAATTGTCCATAAAACTATAGTTACATACATAGGCACCACCCAGCGCATCCTGTATATGAATAAAAGAGTAATGTATGACCAAGCACCATACATGGCAGGGGTAAGGCTCTTATCCTGGGATTGACAAACCTCCCAAGGTTTATGTCAAAGTGTGTATGTGTGTGTGTGTGCGTGTGTGCATGTGTGTACACGCACGTGCATGCTCACACATGGAAGTACACATGCTCACTCACAATCATGGTGCATATGCATGTTTCTCTAAGGAGAGGATTCTGACCATTCCTCAGATTCTTCCAAAAGGCCTTTGGCTCACGAAGTGATAGAAACTCACTGCTCTACAGCAAATACCTCCCAGATTCATAAGTGAGGCTGTGTTGCTGTAAGATTCAAGATGATTGAACGTGTGATGATCAAAACCACATTCCTGGAATACAGAGCGGTGGTGCCAGCAGACAGGCCATGCCCACTTAGACGGGAGTGAAAGGGAAAGTGATCCACAAATCTTGCATCACATTTTGCTCTAAAGCCCAAGTCAGTGAGGCAAAGGCAGAAAATCCTCCACTCCATGTTTGGGAGAGTGCAAATTGCAACAGGATGCCCAGGTACACAGAAGAAAAGATGCATCGCCTTCCATTGGCTCAGCCTATGTGGAAGGCAGAGGGCAAAGAAGCTGGGAAATGCAGTCCCCTGTGATAGGGAGAGCAGAGCAGGGAAAAGGCCAGAGCAGCCAGGCCAATGACCAGCACATTTCTTTTTATGAAGATGATGTTGAGATGAGTTTGAAGAGGAACGCCAAGTGGCTATGAAATTCTTTGTTGATATGGTGTGGGCAAGGGAAGTGAAATGAAGAAAGGTGGGGAGGGAGGGCCGGTAACAAAGTTCGGAAGTCAAGAATTAAGAGGAGAAAAAGAGTCGTTGGGGAAGAGGGGCCGGGGAATCACTCTCCTTGTCTGCGAGGACAGCTGCTCGGATTAGGGACGCCATTCGTACTCACAGCACACTGGTGGGCCAGACTAGGCCCAGGCTAGGGTAGGCCAAGGAGAGAATTACAAAACTGCAAGCAACATTAGTAACCAACAGAGAACTGTAATCTGTACTTTCATGTTAGTGAAGCTTGTTTAGATTTAATTCATAATTGATTGAAATCAATGTCAATTTAATTCTCTCCTGTCAAAATGGAATTTAAATATCTTTCAAGACACTTAGGAAGGGATTTCAGAAAACCAAACCACTGCAGGCCCTTGTAGTGAGCACAAAGGAAAAAAAAGACTGAGAACAAACAAAGCAGCAGAAAAAATGTGTGGGGGGGGGGATAGGGTGTGGGAGAAGAGAGCCCAGGGGATTTCTTTAGTAATGTTTGTTTATGGCTGTTTCAAATTAAGGAACTAATTTTGGGTTGGGGAATAAATAAAGAAGTTCTTTGAGAAATAGAAGACTATTGCTAAGCACATAACGCCGCCTAGAGTTAAGGAGAGAAAAATGTCGAGTTATACTTGGTTTGTTTACTTTGGGGTGTTAATGTGTTTGTGAAAAGAACCTGACTCTTAACTATTTTTCCTAACGTTTCCCATTTAGCTACCCATGCAGATAAATCACCAGCACCTCGGCCTGCTTTCCTCACTCGAGACTTTGATGGGATCTCATTTTCAGAAGAGGCAGGTGAGGCGCCTCTGGAACCTATGTTGACTTCCTCAGGCCCCAGTCAGTAGTAGTTCAGAGCCCCATGCCAGATTAAGACTTCCTGGATTCTGTGGACTCCATTCCCTGGGCTGGCACAAGGAGTTTTTTCAGATAAGCAAAGATGTCTCCGCCCAATGATGTGCTTTGGTTAAGAGCTTAGCAGAAGAAATCCCATATGGAAACAGTTGAGGAGGTTTCTGAAGGCCATTTGTTTGGTTTGAAATAGATTCCATAGTGGGACGACTGGAGAACCAGCCTGACACACCGGAGCTGTGGCCTGGGCATTTGTAGACTCCGTGGGATTGCTGTTGGCTTCGCTGGCCCGTGTTCATTTGCATGAGAAAGAAAGCAGAAAGCCTGTCTGAAGCTATAAAGTATTTTATAAAATCCTTTTGCCAGTAGGAAAACCTCATCCAGAAATAGTTTAGCTTTTGTTATTCGAGCCACCCAAAAAGAATTGCTATGGGAAATTTCCTGTTTAATATTCAGTCTCATCAACTGAGTTATTAATAGACAGTAGTTCATGGCAACCATTTCTGAAGTGCTGGTAAATGCCTAGTATTAAAACAGCCAATCAAACATTGATCTTTTGATATGGATTTTCTGAAAAGAGTAGCTTTGGCCCACGTTTTAGAATGCTGAAAACATGCTATTTCTGAAATGCATCTTCTTAGCCATTTGCCTTGTAGCTTACAGGCCATAGTTTTCAAACCCATAAACATAGGAGTCTATGCCAGGTAAGAGAGATGTTGATCCTGCAAAGAGCAGGAGATGCTGCTATTCCCACTTTGAGGAGTTTATGATCATCAGCTAAATCACCGACCTCAGTTGTCAGCTCAGTTGCTCTTTTCTCCAACGCTAAAGCTCCCTAAAAAAGTAATCATGATACTATCACCATGTTATCAAATGCCTACAATAATAATCCAGGGACAGTACTGATTTCATTTAATGCTTACAAAATTCCCAAGTGACAGGTAAGTTAATCCTGCCCATTTTAGAGAAATGGAAACTGAGGTTCAGATAGATTAAGTAATTTTCCCAAGAATTGGCAATGAGTCTGGGATCCAAACTCTTCATTTAAAAACCTGTGCTCTTAACCACTATAGCTAGGGCTGGCTGCATGGGTGTGAGCCCTGGGCAGTAGCACAGGGCCCAAAGTCTAAAAGGGCCCACACCTGGGTTAACGCTCTGCTGTCAGTCTTGAACGTCTTAAACACGAGTTCTGCAATTTGATTTTGCACTGGATCTCAGAAATCTCATAGCCAGTGCTGACTAAAACTGCATTTTCTGACATCCTAGATGGCTACTTTATGTGGGGGCTTTGAAATATGTCTACAAATTCTTCAACAGTTCTTCCTCCAAAAGGTAGAACTTGATTCTCAACCCACCACTCCATTGTGGGCTAGACTTAATGACTCACTTCTCAAATATGGCAGAAGTGATGGTGTACGTCTTTGGGATTGGTAATAAAAGGTATCGTGGCTTCTGGACTGTTCTTGGGTCACTTGCTCTGGGGAAAGCCAGCTGCCGTGCTGTGAGGAGAAGCCTAGCAGTGAGGAACGGAGGCCTCCTGCCGGCGGCCATGTACGTGAGGCATCTCAGCAGCACCCGCCTGCCAAACACTCAGCTGACCATGCCCCTGCCCAATATCTATTATTCAGCAATAGATAATGAATACACCATGTAACCTTGGAATTTAAGAAATATTTGATTAAAGGAATACATTGAGGAATATATTAAAGGAATATATTCCTCTCAAATATTTGAGAGGAATATTTGATTAAAAGGTGAACACAATCAATCTTTGGTGCAATATTAAAATTAATTTTAAGTCTCCTCAGAGAGTATGGGTGTTGTATTCTAAGACTGCAGTCCCCAACCCCAAGCTGTGGACTGGTACTGGTCAGTGACCTGTTAGGAACCAGGCCACACAGCAGGAGGTGAGTGGTGGGTGAACAAATAAAGCTTCATCTGTATTTATAGTCCCTCCCCATGGGTCACACCACTGCATAAGCTCTGCCTCCTGTCAGATCAGCAGGGGCGTTAGACTCTTACTGTAAACTGCAAACTCGACTGTAAACTGTGCGTGTGTGGGATCTAGATTGCATGCTCCTTATGAGAATCTAATCCCTGATGATTTGAGATGGAGCTGGGGCGGTGATGCTAGCGCTGGGGAGCAGCTGCAAATACAGATTATCATTAGCAGAGAGGTTTGACTGCACAATGAATATAGTGTGCTTGAATCATCCCGAAACCATCCTCCACCCTGGTCCATGGAAAAACTGTCTTCCATGAAACTGGTCCCTAGTACCAAAAAGGTTGAAGACTGCTGTCTAGGGGACATTTCAGCAATGCACATCAATGTTTGTCAAAGGGCTTCTTTCCACATGTTCATTAGGTGAATTTAATTTGGGCCACAGTTGTTCATTGTAACACCTGACATTCTGTCCTGATTCTTAATTCACAGACTACCAGACACATTTCTTTCTCAAGAGCCACCTCCCTTCTGACTGTGAAGTCTATTGCTCTTGGTGTTCCCAGTCATGCCACGCCCATGCCATGTGGCCTGGAGCTGTACTTCAATGCGCTCTAACAGCATTACTTCCACCTGCCTGACATGGAATTGTGCCACCTGGCATTGCTCCCCTATAGCTTCCTGGCTTTCCTACTGTCATCCAATTCTGCATGGTCCTGCCCAGAGGAGTGATAAGAAATAAACCGTTCCTAAGTCCCTAAGTGCCAGATTGGCTCCAACACATACCTTTGTTTTTCAGGATCCAGTCACACTGGTTGGTAGGAAATGTGACAATGGTTCACACATGACAACAATACAATGGACTCGCTTGCAAAATAGGTTCAACACTGGCTGTGCAATAACAACCAAGCATCAGAATCATAACTATGATCTCTAATTCAACAGCCCAGGCATTTAAAATCTGGTGCTTGAAGTCAAGCAGTGGAACTTCCACCCAGGTGTATAATGCTCAAAGGGTCTGCCTGAACCAGGACCACGGCCAAGAGATGAAACAAGACTTCAGCATCTTCCTTCTGCATGGTGGAGAAACCTTAGACGTCAGAAGCAAATTATCACTACTTTAACATAGACAATTAGAGGAATATAGGACTCTTTTTACAGAGTCACAAAAGATGTGATATTGAAAATGTCAACTCCAGATTCTGTTTTTTACTTAATTATATTAATATAAGGCAAAAGAGGAAGAAGGTAGTGATTAAGGGCGGAGGAGAAGAAGAAAGAAGGGAAGACAGAACAGTGTGATCCTCGCTGTTCTACAGAACGAGACATAAGTCTCCTGTTCTCAAGGAAATCAATTCACTTTAAAGTGTCCAGTTATTTGGTAGCAGACACAGCCAAGTACAGCTAAAGCCTGAGACACCTAAATGAGCATTTTCCAGTAGGAGGTATAGGAAACTTGTTTATTACCCTGACAGGTTTTTATTCCAGTGCAGTGGTCATCTTTTGATTCCCATTTTTTAATTGAGAGCTTCAGATAATGAAGGTTGAGCCATTAGGACCAGGGCATGGGGGCAGGGGCTCCCAAGAGAGGCCCTCCTTGTTGCTTCTCCCTTCAGGTATGTCCTAACCCCAGTGCAGACAGGAGCAGCGCCAGGAAGATTTGCACTACTTGAGGTTATTGACTGGTCCATGGTTTGGCTTTGTTTTATTTCTTCTGGCCACGTTTTATAATGTCAGCACCACAAGCGCCAGTGTCTGTGATGTTCACAGTCGTATTCCCAGCTCCCAGGACAGATCTTGACACTTGGTAGGCATCAATAAATATTTATGGAATGAATGAAGGAAGAACTAAACTCTCATCTAATGGAATTAAATGAGATTTATTGCATCTGGAACGTCCCTAATGGCTCTAAACACAATCCTTATGGCCCCAAACAACTAACAGCATTTTGCAATATTTATTCATCAAATGTTTAATGAGTACCTACTATGTCCCTGCAACAAAGGCATTATCTGCCACTCTTAGCACACTGAGCTTCTCATTTCATGCATTCAGAGTATCATCTCCATCCAAAAGGTTAAAGCCAGAAGCAATCCTGTGCTCCATTCCAGGACAAAGTTCCACAATGATAGTATTTTTCAAAGTAGTTTTCCAAAGAGGAGAGTACTGTCTTACTACAGAAAGTACTCTGGAGCAGGCACCAGCTAACTTTATAATTAAATTAGCTTATAATTTTACTACATAGTTCACATGTAAATTCTTAACTAGTACATCAGAAGATAGTTTCACTAGACAGAAGTAGTTTTTCTACTTAATGTGTTTTAGGTTATTATTATGATGGGAATATTAGTAAAAATAAGGCAAAATTCATATTTCAAGGACCTGACCTTCTCTCCTTTCCTTTGAGTTAATGTATTTTTCTTCTTCATCTGTGTTTATAGCTGACCCCCATTGCTCATCACCACATAAGCTCCGCCTCCTGTCAGATCAGCGGGGGCATTAGATTCTCATAGGAGCAGGAACCCTACTGTAAACTGCGCATGCGAGGGACTAGGTTGCACGCTCCTTATGAGACTCTAATGCCCGATGCTCTGAGGTGGAGCTGAGGCGGTGATGCTAGCACTGGGGAGCAGGGAGAATAACAACTGATCTCAAGCCAATGCAGTGGCTTATGCTGTTTCTGAGTCTAATTCTGGAAATAAACTTTAAGAAAACATTTTAAAGAAATAAATACGCCAGGTACTATGCAGTTGTTTTCTTAAAGGTGACATTTTTTGCATCTTTTATGATGTATGTAGAAGAAAACCAATACAATGCTCTTCAGATTCCTGTTTTATCTATCATATGGCAACTGCTACTGTGAATGAAGAAAGCATGCATACAATGTTTGAAAAACTTATTCTGAGACGTCTTCATCTTCCCCAGCGGCCTCTCTCAACACACTATTTAGTTATCTCTTTCAGGCAAATGTGAGACTCCTTTGGGACTCAGAAAATGTTTCCCATCTTAACACAGGTCTTTGGAGGACATTTGGAAACGGGGAGGGAAATAAAAATATTTTCCCAAGTCAGAAGACTTCTGGTCAATAAGAACAAATGTGGAATCTGGAAGAATTCCAATCAGCTTACTTGAAGTCAAATAATTGCAAGGCTTTCCTTATTTTTAAAACATATCCTTCACTTATGTAGGTAACATGAAGAAATCATTGATAAGTGTCATTAACATAGCAGTATGGATTGTATGGAATAAAATATTCTCTTTGAGAGCAAGTTTGGTTTCTTTCAATTCTTAAGGCTGTCCCCTCTAAATTTTATTTAGCTTATTGATACTTTCCTGGTTTCACAGGTGAATTTAATTGCTTTTATGCACACAGACGGTATTTGAATTATTTGTTTTTTTAAATGTAAAAGTCCATTTCAAATCCCTCTCAGTAAAAATTACTATTTTTGGTTCTCAGAGGAGTGTAGTAACCTTCATTTGCATCCTTGAGCAGGGCTCTGCAGGAGAGAAACCCTTCTAAGGACCTCCTTTGGAACCCTCAGCAGGAGTAAAATCATGAATGAAGCAAGAATTTCTTTTATTTGTTTTTCCAAAAAAGGAAAGAGACTCTCTGCAAAATAAACAAGATGCTTTACTAAAGAGAAAGAAAAACACATGATTGCTTCTTTTCCTCACCTCCTGCTTAGGTACTTAAATAGAAGGACAAGAAACCAGAACTTTAACAAAATCTCAGAAATCACAGACTTTGTAGCACCCTCTCTGGGTCTCACATTCCTCATCTGCTAAAGGAGATATGATATGCTTCTTATAAAGTAGCTTTTAAATAAAATGTAAGGCACTTGAACAAAACCCAGCACATAATAAGTGCTCATTAAACGTTAACTTGTGTTAAAAGCAAAAATGATCCCATGTAATGTTGATTGTAGGGGTTAATGACCTTGTTTGTGGCTTACTCCTGCAACTCTAGCACTTTGGGAGGAAGAGATGAGAGGATCACTTGAGCTCAGGAGTTCCATATCAGCCTGAGCAACATAGCAAGACCCCATCTCTACAAAACAAAATAAATAAATGAAAGGAAAAATTAGCCAGGGGTGATGGCATGCACCTTAATCCCAGCTACTGGGATATTACACTGAGGCAGGAAGATCACTTGGGCCCAGGCATTTGAAGTTGCAGTGAGCTATGAGGACACCACTGCATTCTAGCCTGGGCAATAGAGTGAGATCCTGTCTCCAAAAGGAAGAGTTAGTGGTTTGCCGTTAAGAGTTTGTTCTAGGCGGAATAGTAGCAGCTGGAAAGGGATCAGAGATCCTACTAGGTCCCTGTCACTACTATACCCAAGAATAAAGGTAAAGGAGGTAAAAAATAGGTGCAGGGATAAGAATAAGAATGGATCTGAAGAAAGAGAATTGGTGTTTAAAGAGAATGGGCAAGAGTATGCTCAGGTAATAAAGATGTTAGGAAATGGAAGATTAGAAGCAATGTGTTTATGGTGTCAAAACAGAGGAAAATTGAGAAAAAAAGGTTTGGATAAATACCTCAGACATTATATTGGTTGGTCTATGAGAGTATCAGGATAACAAAGCTGATGTCATTTTAAAGTACAATGCAAATGAAGCTAGCAGTCTGAAGACATATGTAACGCTTCCAGAACATGCTAAAATTAATGAAACAGATACATTTAGTCCTGGAGGTGATGATGAAACCCAATTTGATGATACTGGAGATGATGATGAAGACATTGATGATATCTAAAGTGAACTCAATGTTTTACATTCCAAGTTTTCTGAGGATTTGTTCTACTGTTGGGATTTTGGCCATTGCCTGTTAAGAAGACTAAAATTATATTTGGTATGTAGAAATTCATTCAGAGTAGTTTGTTAAAGCAGACTGATTGGTTTTCATTGTTTTAAAGTATTTATTATATTTATTTAAAAGCTGAGGAAGCTGAATTATCTTGAGTGAAACGTTAATGCTTTGTCATTTTGATGTAGTAAAACTTAGAGTTAAAAGATCATAATATCTCCTGTTAAAAAAAAAAAGAAATATCTTTACTTCTGTGCCTACTTCACTTCCAGTATATGGATGTTTTTAATAGATTGTTTGTCTTACAGTCATCATGGATTATAACATAAGGACTTATGTTAGTTCCAACTAATCTGTTTACTGTGGGTAATCTTTCTGTATGTTCTGGTAACCTAGATGTTCTTTTGAGGTTTTGGTTAAATTTAAGGAAGACAGATATCTACATTTGGAATCAGAAAAAAATAGGGATTTTTTTCATATTTATGTAGCAGTATGCATTTTATACTAACTTTGATACTTTATACATTCTTTTTATCATTTTATGTTGCCACCATCCTTAAGAAAAAAAGCGTTTCGAAAACGCAGTTTTTAAAACATGATAATATTGAGGTGCAAATTTTACAGTTGTAAGATAAATAGGCAGAAATTGAACACTAGGTATTAACCAACACTGGAAATATTGATATAGTAGTTGACAATGTTGTCACTTAACTTGCACAGAAAATTTCTCAAACAAGACAACTTTTGATGGTAAGGTACATAGAATATTTTTTACTACACAAAATAGATTATGTTAAAAAATATCATTGTATTTTCAAAAGTATGCATTGTAACCCTCAGTTTTGGGCTTTATGAAAAATTAAATTGCAATGTATTAATGAAAAGCTGATTTTGTAATAAATTCTATAAACTGAGCCTTTGTCAAATTATCCCTAAACTGGGGTAAGGGAAGGGAACAACAAACAACTAAAAAATGGGTTCTGTTTTCTGAATGGAAGAATCACAGCAAAGTAATATAATAAGGGCCATGCTGAGTATTTAAAAAAAAGTGTGTCCTAGACATCTCAGTAACTATGCAGAACTTCTGGGGAGAAACCACTTGGTCTGGCTTCCATCAACCATCTACAGATTGTTTACCGTTTATGAACTCCCCTGCTAGGAAGGAGAGGGGTCATGTGACAGAAGTCGGGACACAGGGCCTACTGTTTAGGTGTGCACAGTCCAGAGATTGCTAATCCAGTCATTGCAATGCAATATGGCAAGTTCTGTAATAATAATAATAATTACACCTATTATTTATTGACTGTGTCTTAGGGTGGGTCAGTCAGCACTTTACAAATATTGTCCTAATTGGCTCTCACAACAATTCTATGAAGTAGGTGCCATTATGACCACTTTGCAGATAAGAACACAGGTTTGGAGAAGCTAAATAATTTGTCCGGGGTCACATAGCTAGCAAATGGTAAGGCTGGAATTCTAACGTGGACTATTTAAATCCAAAGTCTGTGTTCTTAATCGTAACACTACACAGCCTCCCTTAAATATAATATAGAAATAATAGTATATGTTATTTTATTAAAATAATGAATATGTCATTATATACATAGATAATAAAAACATTTGGGAGCCCAGAAGGACCAGCTGGCTAATTCTGCCTGGAGGACTATGCGAGCGCTTCATTGAAAAGGTGACATTTGAGAAATAAACAGTGCTATTTTCATGGACATGCTGTGGATTAGATTCAAGTATATGTTTTATTTGGTTTCCCAACCCACCCAGCCACCAGAAACCTGAATTTCAACTTTTTCTAAAATGTAATACATTTTCAACTTACTTCATCAGTGAACTACATTTGGTCACAGCATACCTTTGGTCACTGACACTCTCTTTTAGGAGAAAGCAAAAGTCACACACACACACACACACACACTCACTGTAGTATAACAGGGGGTTCTTTAAATTCCAATAGATCATGATACATTTTGACAAGGCATAAATAGTGATATACATCAAAATGTTGACATTGATTACTTCTAATTGTATAGGTTCTGAGTGTATAGGTGCAGTATGTTTACTTACATAACTTGCAAGTTTTCTCAATTAAACATTTATCACTTTTGAAATCAGATTACACATGTATTTAAAATAAGAGGCAGTCCAACCTCTTAGGTGTTGTCCTAAAGTCAGCACACGTTAAATGCACCCAGCTACAACTTGTCACATCTCCAGGAACAGGCTCCTCGAAGACAAGGCTACATCCCCAGGAAGAGGCAGAAGTAAGGCCTTGCCTGTGGTAGATGCTTGACAAATATTTGTCTCCTAATCTGAAAAATGAGTACTTGGGAGAAACTATACAACTTAGAAATGAGGACCAGAGCTGAGAGACTCTAGAACTGATACTCTGGAAAATAATGTGTAAACAAAACAACTATGCACATCCTGTTCTGCGGGGTTTCTCTCAAAAATGGACCCTGTTATGTATAAGGTGCTTCGTAGGAAGAAAAGAGGGCAGAAACGGGCAACCCTGGAGCTTTGAATATCTTGCATGTTGGCAACAGAGACCAGACATGAATGCAGGAAGAGAGAACTAGCAGACGTGTGTAGAATATGAATCTTTGTCCGCAAACTCAAGTGGGCAAGAAATGTAAGTTCTCCTTTTTCCATAGTAAAAAAGGTACAGTTCTTTACTACAGAAAATAGTGAATGTCTACAGGTTTTAATAATAACAGGTTTATTTATTTAATTTTGTTTTTGAGACAGAATCTAGCTCTGTTGCCTCGGATAGAGTAAAGTGGCCTCATCATAGCTCACAGCAACCTCAAACTCCTGGGCTCAAGCGATCCTCTTGCCTCAGCCTCCTGAGTAGTTGGGATTACATGTGCATGCCACCATGCCACCACACCCAGCTAATTTTTCTTTCCTTTTCTTTTCTCTTTTCTTTTCTTTTCTTTTTTTGTAGAGACAGGGTCTCGCTCTTTCTCAGGCTGGTCTCAAACTCCAGAAGAGCTCAAGTGATCCTCCCTCCTTGGCCTCCCAGAGTGCTAGGATTACAGGTGTGAGCCACCACACCCAGCCCTAATAACAGGTTTAGATCCTTCTGATGGCAGAAATGTAATCCTAGACAATTTAAAGGCTCCCCCTTTTTACATGGCATAAGCTGTAAGTGTGAGGGCGGCAAGATGGTAGGGGGAAAGTAGGAGGAAGAGACAGGTGTCCAAGCTGATATCTATTGAGATTTGTTGTCTTATCTGGACTTTGGGGACTGAACTATCTAGATGGCTACTTGGATAGACCTTGTTCCCATCCAAAAGGATCATTTAGGTCCAGTGACTGTCCTTGCTAAGGCCCCAGCATGTCATTGGGTCTGAGAGGGTTATGGGGGGGGCTGTGCAAGGGCCTTTAGCAATTCTGTGCTTTCCATGAGCATACTAGGGTCATGCCCAAGGCCACATCGAGTTGGGTTGGGAGCAGTCTGTGAGGCAGGGTCTGGCCCATGAATCTAGGCAAACCATGCACATAGCCAAACTCCATAGCCACTTCTACTCTGACATCTTGAAGCCTCCTCAAGCTCTACCTGCAATTAGGGCTTCACCTGGGATTTCGGTAGTTTCTTATCCAAAACAAACCAGCAGCTCATGTTCGTTTCTCCTCTGATTCTGAGGGAACCTTGCTACTCTTGACCCATCAAATGTCCTTTGCAGTGGGAAACCTGGTTTCTGCATCATTGTGTACTCTCTAAAATCTGTTAACTTCACCTGAGAACGCCTTGGTCTCTACAGGCCTTATACATTTGAACTCAAGTCAGAAAAACACTTTTTTTGCCCTCTGAGTCATTGGATGGCCTGTGGTCTCGTTGTAAAGGGGGAGAAGGGCCATGGAGTTACAAGAAAATACACAAACAAAATTCTCAGATAATTAAGGCATTTTGTTACCAATTGCTTAAATGAATGTTCAGGATGCTAATAGAAGAGACGGACAGGTCTAGACTTTTGACATGATCGGGGTGGCTGGGGTACGCACCTGAGAAACTGACTTTCTCTTCACTTAGTCTGGCAGGCAGTACTCGAAAAGTGCAAGGGTGCTCTGCACACGCTGCTCGTGGACAGGCTTGCGTGTATCCAGAGTTCCCACAATGGTCAGGCACGAGGAGCCACCAGAATAGAATAAGGCCTCCTGCGATTGCAGAAAAGGACCGTCTCGCTCTGGCACAACCCTTATTTGTGGGAGAAACCCCAGGGGAGTCTTCTGGAGGTACGAAACCTCCATGCTGTGTTCCCTTCTGTTTTATATCACTGTCTCTTTAAATTTGGGTCTTCTGCATCACCAGCTGTGTCTGCTGATGTCATCCACCCATTGCTACATACGTGCAAAACGTCGCAAAGGTGTAAAGTTTAATGAGCACATTTTATAAATATTAATGTAAATGTTAATATTGTTATTCTTAGCAAGTCCATCAATGACTTTGGGCAAGTCGCTTAACTTCTTTATTTGTCCACTCATGTAACAAATATTTATTAAGCACCCACTGCATGCTAGGCAAGCACTAGTTGTTGGGATATAATAAGAAGCAAAACATGCATTGTTGCTACTCTTGTGGGGCTTATATATTGGTGAGAGACACACAAAACTAATTTTTTAAAACACTACACAAATAAAGAATAAGCCAAAAACCTTGACTCCTCCCCTTGATCACACACGTAATCAACAAATCCTGTGAAGTCCACATGCCTTAAGTGTCTCTCAAAGCCATTCCCTTTCTGCCACACTGGTTCAGACTGCCATCATCTTTTGGCTGAAATAATATAAAAGCTTTTGCTCTGGTCCTTCCCAATCTAGTCTTCCCCCCTCGACTTAGCTTCTTCATTTCAGTCATCATGGCCTTTTTTTTTTTTTTTTTTTTTTGCGACAGAGTCTCACTTTGTTGTCCAGGCTAGAGTGAGTGCCGTGGCGTCAGCCTAGCTCACAGCAACCTCAAACTCCTGGGCTTGAGTGATCCTTCTGCCTCAGCCTCCCGAGTAGCTGGGACTACAGGCATGCGCCACCATGCCCGGCTAATTTTTTATATATATATCAGTTGGCCAATTAATTTCTTTCTATTTATAGTAGAGACGGGGTCTCGCTCTTGCTCAGGCTGGTTTTTGAACTCCTGACCTTGAGCAATCCGCCCGCCTCGGCCTCCCAAGAGCTAGGATTACAGGCGTGAGCCACAGCGCCCGGCCATCATGGCCTTTTAAAACATGCAGTTCTTAGAGCCACACCATCTGATGCCACTTCCCTATCTAAAACACTTTAATACTTCTTCCTGCCCAGGAAGCAGTCTCTCCATCTTCCAGCCCCTCTGCCCTACTCTTTCTACCCTTCAGCTACACTGGACTTTTCTCAGTTGCTTGAATTTAGTAAGCTCCTTCCCACATTATCACCTGTGAAAATGGGCAATGCCATTTCTTTTGCCTGAAATTCTTACCCGCCTTCTTTTTGCCTCATTATCTGATTCTCTTCTACTGTTACTTCTATTACTTTCTCTTGGAAGCCTTCCCTGGCCCCCAGACTAGGTTACATCCATTTGTTTTACATTCCTTTGCACATTTGCAATTGTTTACTTTTATGTCATTATTTTTCTAATGTCTCTATGCCTGTTAGATTATAAACCTCACCAGGGTAAGGATAGGATCAGCTTTGCTTACACTTCTAGCAGCAGCACCTAGAAAAGTAACTGACGAGCTCATTGGAGATGCTAAATCGATATCTCTTGTTCAAATGATTAACTTACATCTAGTAAAGGGTCACGGCTTTACATTATCATGTAAAACTAAAATTCAGGTTCATCTCTTTGATGGTATACTCTGAGCCCAGAAAAATTTGCATTGCATTTGAGTGCCCAGTTACTAAAGGGTCACATAATTAGTTCCATTTCATAGAACATTTATTTGAGCCCTGTGTGCACAGACCGCTGTTACAACTGGTGATGCAGAATGAAGTAGGTATAATGGCTGTCCCCATTTCACTGTCCCAGTCCCTGGAGCACAGAAAGGTTAAGTGACCTGCCCAAGGTCATGCAACTAGTTACTGATAGGGCTGGGATTTGAAGAAACTTGGATTTGAATTTGTATTTGAAACCTAGCCCTGTATCCCTGTATCCATATCATGCTGCTATGCACCTGACAATTTCTCCCCTTTACAGCAAAATAGGCAGAGTGCATTGTGAGTGTCTGACAGCTCCTCAACTATCCCTGGATAGGATAAAAAGCAGTAGGCCTAAGAAAATAAAGCTCAGTACTTAGATCTTTTTGCCAAGGATGCAGATAACACAATGTATTCCCATCCATGCTCCTCATTTAGGGAGATGAGTGCCACCTGGTGGAAATAGCTTGGTACTGCCATGAATTCTCCACTCAATATGTACTAATCTTTAACCTAGCTCCATATCCATGTTGACTTTAGGAACTAATTAAATACATTGTTATGCAATAACATACTTAGGCACTGTGCTGGGCTCCTGAGGGATGAACTTCTGTTTTTGTCCTTTTTACGTTTGCATTTAATTTTTATTGAGTCTACAATGAAGTTTGATTAAAAACAAATAGAAGGAACTGTTTTGTCATTGTCATTCAATGCTTTTCTCCTTTTGAATAGTAAGAGAGGGAAAATTGATAAGCAAATAGACTTAAATTCTGTGCTTTATAGCATTTACCTCACAGGGTTATCATGGAAATTAAATAAATTAATTTGTACAAAGTGATAGGACAGTGCCCAGCACACAATAAACATTAAATAAGCATTATCTATTATTTTTGTTATTCAACAAGGAAATTAGATACTTTCCTAAAGGCTTGAGACAAAGATAAACGTCTCAATTTCTAGAATGCTTCAGGGTCATTCCTTTCGAAAACATGGATGGCACAAGAGAGGAGTTTAAATATTACAACTAGGCATAACATTATGGATTCAAGTTTTCATTCATTCTATAAATATTTCCTGATTCTCTGCTATAAGCTGAGACAGGATGGAAAGCAATGTCCAGGGTCAAGAGTCCCTGCTCCCAAAGAACTTGGAGTCTAGAGACAAACTTTATTTGCCAGCAGTTGCGCCTAATGCAGTTTCACGGGGAAGGTTGGTGGGAGGCGAGGTCCACTTGGAGTTGAAGGGGTGGAGTTTGTCTCTGGTGGCCCTGGGTAATGCTCCCTCCCCTCTTAGAGAATTCTTCCCCGTCCAGGTGACTTCCCCTTAGCAACTTAAAACTCCTCTCCTTGATAACTGCCAAGTAATCCACGCTAAGAGGTTAACTATTGCCTTTTAAGCTATTACCTGGTAACATAACCTTTCAAAGGGGTATTTGGATTTTAAGGGAGAACTCGCACAATCTCCTAACCAAAAGATCACCAAATGTCCTTTTTTATTTTAAAATTATTATGGGTGCATAATAGCTGCATATCTTTATAGGGTATATGTGATGTTTTGATACAGGCATACAATGTGAATTAATCAAATCAGGGTAACTGGGATATCTATCACCGTAGGCATTTATCATTTCTTTGTGTTAGGAACATTCCAATTCCACTTTATTTTAAAGTATACCCTAACTTGTGTTGATTATAGTCACTTCATTGTGTTATCAAATATTGTTCATTCTATCTAACGATATTTTTGTACCCATTAACCATCCCCACTTTATTCCCAATGGGGAAGATAACCATCACTCCACTCTCTGTCTTCAAAGGAGGGGAAATCAGTACATAGAAAAGAGATGTCTGCACTCTCATGTTTACTGCAGCATTATTCACAGTAGCCAAGATTTGGAATCAACCTAGGTATCCATCAACAGATGAGTGAATAAAGAAATTGTGGTACATATACAAAATGAAATATTAAATAGTTACAAAAGGAATGAAATCCTGCCATTCGCAACAACATGGATGGAACTGGAGAACATTATGTTAAGTGAAATAAGCCAAGCACAGAAAGACAAATCTCACATGTTCTCACTCATACGCGGGAGCAAATATCCTTTTTCACTTTAAGAGTTTTAGTTAAAAACTTAGTTCAACAAATCCAGGAGCAAAATCTTCAGGTAATAGGTTAAGGCATTTATAATCTGGTCTATAAAAGGATGGCCAAATAATCATTAGAAAAATTAATGATGAATATTAATGACATGATTTCATGTTCTAATAGATATGAAAAAGTTTTGAAAAAGGAAAAAAGCACTATGCAAATGTGAGATATTATGACCCTCACTGTATGCCTACTCATGCTTTGAATGCTATGGGCACTGAGAGTTCAATTTGGGACCATATTTCAGGCACCTCGGGTAAAGATATCATGGTTATAACAGCTATCATATAAATAAGCTCCATAAAACCAAGGTTGCTTTCATGAGATAAATACTGCCTGCATTTCTGAAAAGATTTCTCTGGATAAAGCATTGGGTTGAAAGACTTTAATTACACTTCTGTTGCTCTTCAGTGCCAAACAATAGATCACAACTCATAAAGGGCTTTCTGCTCTGATTTAAACATTAAAATTGGTCTTTGTCACTTTTGCGAGCTTATCTATCTGCTTTCTGTCTTGTCCTTCCACTTTCCCCCATCAATCATCAGGAGGTAAAAAAACAAAGCAAAACAAAAATACAAATACAAATAAAACACTCCTATTCAGAAGGGAAACCCTCCAGCATACAGGTATATATTCAAATAAAGTTAATGCCTGGCTGAACAGAGATGCAGAGGAAATGTGTGCCAACCCATCAAACCATCAAAGTGGCCACTAAACCCTAAATGCATCATGTCTTGTTAAGTTTAAGTCACAGATCCTCATTAGCATCTAATAGTAGTTCCTAGGATCTTGCCTCCTAAATTCCCCAATAACCATCAAATCTTTCCCTGCACTAGGCTCCCTGCTCCAAGTTTGTTCCACTGGGGAGGAGGGGACAGCAGACCACACTCAAGTTCCCCACTCATGGTGACCCACACCCTCCCCGCTTTCCCCAATCAGTTCAACTTTGGGGGAGACAAACAGTGTCTCCTCCTCACAATAAGATAGGGGACCCTACTATAAACTGTCATCCTCCCAAGTTGCCCAGTCCATTAGGAAAGCACTGTGGTACCAGCAGGGTGCCTAGTCCAGAACTTTTATCTGAGAGGCACTAAATGCATGTTAGTTTAATTGAATTAAATAGCAAGAGGCCCACAGCCAAGTAGCGACATGCAGAACCACTGGGGCCTATTTGAATTCCACCACTGCTGAGTGATGCCAAGTGATCCAAGACATTTTATTTCCCAATGACTGGGTTTCCTAGTCTGCCAGACATTTTGCTAAACAACCAGTCTGGTTCAAACTAAGGAAATTGCTCAATTAAGTGACTATTTACAGAGGTGAGAGGGGTATTGACTCTCAAAAGATGATTTAAATTAAGCTGACATTTATTATATTTCATCTGCATTTTCACAAGTGTTCATTTTATATTTTTTTTAAACTCCTGCTGGTGACTGTTTTCTGATCCAGAGAGTTGAACCAGTTTCCAAGTCTAATGGATATAGCACGAGTGGCCTCCTGGCTGGAGAACGCTTCTTCCAAGCCATTCAGCTTTGTTCAAATTGCCCAATCCAGGTCGTCATGGAGACTTAGAAGAGTCCCCAGACATGCCCCCTTCTAGTGAGTGACATTTTTGAGCCAATCACAAATTACAAGTTAATTGATCTAATCTCAATGAAACTGGCTAATTCAACCTCTTGTTTTAAAGCTAAAAAATCTTCCTTAGTGTAGACAGCCTTAAATTAACTACAATTTGGAAATATTGCCCAGATTGTTGGGACTTTCCAAAGTAACTCTGAACACAATAGCAATACTGTACGGACTAATTACAGAAATATGGTGAGATTTTTGTTTAAAAACAAATATGGGGAAATGCTGGGTGTAGTGAGTTTCAAAATTAAAAATTAAAAAAGCAAATTCAAGACATGGTGGCCTAGGGAGAAAGACTCACCTTGGTGTTAAAAAATCCAGATCCACATATTGGTTCAGCTGCCTCTTAGGATCATAAAATACCACACCTTAAACACCGCTCAAAAGTACACAAATGGGCTTTTATTTACTTATCTTTAAAAGTCACAGTGCAGGCCTTCCAGGAAGAAGGCCTATGGGTTTGCTTTTCCCTGTTCCCTGGAAGCCACAGGGAACCACCAGCACAACTAAGGTCAAAATACAAACTATTTATGTTAATAAACTAAACAAACACTTTCATACGTCTGGTATTAACAATATCATAAAGGGCAGGTTTCTAAAGAAGCTCTTACTACATAAAATATATTTCTTTTAAAGGATCCCTTGATTTCAGCCATTCTGTCTTTGAAATAGATCATACCTACCCTTTGTTCTCCCCTGTGCCTTAATCTAGGCTCTCAGAGACTTTTGTGGCTTCTGACAACCATCTCTACATGGTCTCTCTGCCTCCAGGCTCTTTCCTGCCCCGGCCTTTTATTCCACAAGGCTGCCTTGAATCAAAATCCAAAACTCAAAACCAAACTAAGCTAAACAATATATTGTTAAGGGATGTATACGTATGAAATAAAATAATTCTTCAAAACACAAGAGAATGACGAACACAAATTATAGCAAAACGTAGAATAGTATTAACCCCTAAGAGGTGCATACCAATGCAGCAATGGCAATGGAAATGTTTTTGCTTTTAAATTGGATAAAAATGTTTTACTTCTTATTCTAGATGATGAGTTTGCAAGTATTCATTGTACTATTCTGATTCATAATTTATGTATGTGATATTTATCCTTTTTCAAATAACCGAATATTACATAATAAACTATTTTAAGCGAGGTGAGTGCAAGTTGATTCACAGAGATGTGTTAAGTAAACAGTGGCACAAGCATTGTATAGGTCTATGAAAGTGGAAGCAATAGGACCAAAATTTAGAGAACAAATTTAGGCCTAAGGGAACAAGTCCATATTTCTTAGCGGATTGTAAAAAGTGCAGAAGCTGGCTCAGGTTTACTTTTGCAACAATTCTCCTTCACTGCCTTCCTCCCAAACATAGCAAACAAGCCATAATCTTTCCTGTTTCTGTGCCTTTGCACTTGCTATTTTCTCCTGCTGAAGCATTTGGCCTCCTCTGCTTGATGAACTCCTACTCATTCTAGAAGATCCAGCTTAGATGTTACCTTTCCCAAGATACTGATACACCATATTCACCTTCCCCAGGCAGAGTTATGTCCTCCTTACATTCCCAGAGCATCCCCTCTGTTAACCACTCTTGGTTATGCACCCTTGCACTGTATGTCCATTTTTCATTTGCTTATTAATCTCTCCATCTAAATGATAGATTCCTTAAGACCAAGGCTTCTGTGACTTTGCATGTCCAGCGCCTAGGGCAGTGTGTGTATTGAGAAGCTGTCACTCCATAAACAGCTGAGGGCTGATTTCAACAAATAGCCTGAGAATGCACTCATGGGCCTTCCTCTGCCTGAGTGGCACTGAGACCTCCAGCGCACTCAGCCTTCCAAAGAACATAGCCATTTGAAGGCTATTTCTGTTATCAGGGGGTGGTCTATAACAAATATGCAAACACAGAAAAGAAGAAAGATTACAGAGACAAAAAGCCACTGAGCCCAGAGCACTGTTGATGCTGGAAGCTGCGTGGGAGAGGGACTGAGACAGTATCATTGAGATACACACTACTTTGTGGGTAGGTACACATACAGAAAGTACTGGACCTGACAGAAGCTTCCAGATCCTCAGTGACTGAGCGAGACTGGAAAAGGGGAAGAGGATTAGCAGAGAAATATAACAGATGAAAAGGAGAAAAAACACGAAGCCTTACCACCAACGAAGCGAATGTCCACTCTCATGGCAAGTCAGGAGGAGAGAAGGGGGCATGAGCGGCAGCCACATCCGGAGCATTGACCTTGCAAGCACATGTTCAGAGAGCAGGGACGCCTGCGGTACTAGACCCGGTGGTTTAGGAGAAAGCAGTGGACTAGGGCAGATTGTCTGGGAGGACCTTCCGTTTTCCTCCACCATTCATTCAACAATGATTTACTGAGCACTGACTGACAGGCATAGTACAACGTGCTAGGACAGCCCAAAGATTATTAAGATTTAATCCTTGCCTTTAATAAACTCACAGCCTATGGGAGAAAAATTGACATGTACACGAAATAATTACAAATCAAATTAGAATGTGATAAATATCCTATGTGAAGATGTAGAAACAGAGGACAGAAAGCTAAGTCTTTTTTTTTTTTTTTTTGAGACTGAGTCTCACTCCGTTGCCCTGAGTAGAGTGCCGAGGCGTCAGCCCAGCTCACAGCAACCTCAAACTCCTGGGCTCAAGCGATCCTTCTGCCTCAGCCTCCCAAGTAGCTGGGACTACAGGCATGTGCCACCATGCCCAGCTAATTTTTTCTCCATATATTTAGTTGGCCAATTAATTTCTTTCTATTTTTCGTAGAGAGGGGGGTCTCGCTCTTGCTCAGGCTGGTCTCAAACTCCTGACCTTGAGCAATCCTCCTGCCTTGGCCTCCCGGAGTGCTAGGATTACAGGCGTGAGCCACTGTGCCCAGCCTAAGTCTTGATTTAACGGCATTGACAAGGAAAGGCTGGATAAAGGGGGTGACATATCATCTGGATATAGAAGAAGGCATGGAATTTTAATGGATATAGAAGAAAATGAGATGTGTAAGAAAGAAGGAATAACGTGAGCATGGAGTAAATTCTGAGAATCTTTTTTATTCTGAAATAATTAGTTCAGAAATCTTTGAGTCTGTCCCAAATAAGAAATACTTCTATGACATATAATACCTCTTTATAAAACTTAGGAAAATTAGGCCACGAGAGAGAAAAATAAAGGGAATACACCAGCCCCACAATTATGCATTATAGCAAAAATTATATATATGTTTTCAGTAAGTATTGTGTGCAGTAATAAAGAACACAAATGTGAAATTGCTTTTTGAAAAATTTATTTTGAAAAGGACCTCAAGGGTATGGGATTGAATTAGTCATAATTTGTGGTTCATGATATACCCTTCCTTAGTTAATGCATGGAAACCCTAATTTGTTATTTGCTTTTTAGTTGGATAGTTAGTTTTAATTTTTTTTTTATTTTTTAGACTAGTCAAGTGCAGTAGTGAGGAAGGTGGAAAGTAGTAGAACAAGGAGTTCAATCTGTAACTGACTGTGAACAATCACATGAGATAACTCACTACCTTCGGACGAGCCAGTTAGTTTTAATAATATAACTAAATTTATGCCTCTGGCAAAAGTGACATAGTAACTGGTACTTAATTTCAGCTCTGACTGTAAACAACTAAAAAACTGGGTAAGATGTAGGAAAAAAGTAGCTTTCAAATATTGGAAATCAGGCAGTGCAGGTAAGTGATCCCTGAAAGAAGGGAATCAAATAAAGTAGCCCTATGATCCCTCTGTATTTCTACATGGAGACACTTTCTAGACTGTGCCACAGGTAGGGGAATCCAAGCAAAGTACACAGGTGTCACTAAGATGAGGAGGCAGACATTGGTAAGACAACGAAATCCAAACACACAACAGTGTAAGGCAAAAATGTCCAGCATCCAGTAAAAAAATACTAAACATGAGAAGCAGGAAGATGTGACCTATGACCAGGGAAAATGTAAGTCATTGGAAACAGAATAATAGTTAATTTCTTGTTAAAAACATGAACCAGAAGATAACAATATCTCTAACATGCTGAAAAACAAAACATGATTTAACATGCTGAAAGCAAAAATGTGGTCAACCTAGCGTTCTACATCCAGCATAAATATCTTTCAAAAATGAAGGTCATGGCCATTACCCTTGTGCACTGATCACTAAAACAATGGTTTTGAAACACTGGGCAATAGTAAGGGCAGGACAAAGATCACTAAGAAAAGCTAAACAAACCAGGTAAGCTCCGTGATTACTCCAGAAAAGCCTGAACAGAGCATGGTGGTTTGAGACTCCAAAAGGAGGCCCCAGTATGAACATTATTAAAATGATGACAAGAGAAATGGAACATATTTTAAAAATCAAAGTTAAACTTTGAGGAGTTAAAACTATAATATATGAAATGAAAAATACTGGATGGGGTTAATAACAGACCAGACACTTCAGAAAGAAAGATTAGATAACTCTAAGATATAGAACTATCCAAACAGAACTACAAGGAGGAAAAAAACCAATAAAAAGTTATCTAAAATATGTACAATTGAAATTCCAGAAGGAGAGGAGAGAGATAGAGAGACAAAAATATTTTGAAGGAACAATGGTTGAATAATTTAAAACAGGTTGAAAACTATAAACAAGCTATTTGAGAATTGCAGCAAACACAAGCAGAGAAAACATTTATGAAAAAGAAAACTACTGAGAGGCACATCATAAAGTTCTGAAAATCACTGACATAGAAAATTTTAAAAGTAAGCATAGTGGAAAAAAAGCCATCCATAGAGCACAAAGATACAAGACAGCTGACACTGTAAGAAACTGTGTAAGACCCCAACAATGATTCAACATCTTCAAAGTTCTGAAAGAAAAAGAAATTTGTCAATGTAGAATTCTATATCCAGAAATTCAAACACAACCTGAGAGAATTCATCACCAGCAGATGTTCCCTACAAGAACTGTGAATAGAACTTTTTTTGGCAGAAAGAAAAATGAAACCAAGAACAGATGTGATGAATAGAACACAAAGACAAATAAATGCAAAATTATTTTTAAAATATTAGCAAAACAAATCCAATCACATTTCCATCATATTTTAAAGGGATAATACATCATGAAAAACTGAAATTTATCCCGGGAATGTAGGATAGTGTAATATTCAACAATCAATAAATATAATTCCTCACATAAATATATTAAAAAAACATAAACTCTACAGTCATCTCAATAGATACAGAAAAACCATTTGAAAAAGTCCACCATCCACCCATGATAAATATACTCAGCAAAACAGGAATAGAAGGACACTTCTTCAAATCAATAAGGGCCATCTACAAAAAGCCTATAGATAACACCATACTTAATGGTGAAAAACTGAATGCTTTCCCCTTAAGGTTGGGAACAAGGCAGGGATGCCAATTCTTATCATTTCTAGCTAGTATTGTAATGGAGGTCCTAGTCAATGTAATAAGAGAAGAAAAGAAAATCAAAAGGCTACAGTATTAAAAACCGAAGATGGTAAAACAAACACAGTGATTATCTATATGGAAAACCCTAAGATGTCTAAAAAAATGGTACAAGAACTAATAAGTATGTTAAGCAAAGTTGCAGGTACAAGATCAACATTCAAAAATCAATTTTATTTCTCTGTATTAGCAACAAACAACTGGAAATTGATGTAAACAGCACTATTTATAATAGTATCACAGAAAATGAAATAGTTACAGATAGGTCTGACAAAAGTTGTGCAAGTCCTCCCCACCGGAAACTGAAAAACTACAAAACATTGCTATGAGAAATTAACGACGATCAGGGAGGAGGTCTTGACCAACTGATATCACTCTTATTATAAAGCTGTAGTCATTTAGATTGCCTTGAATTAATATTTGTGAAGGGATAGACAAATTAACTAATGGAATAGAGAGTCTAGAAATGTCCCCCCAAAAGAATCAACATTTGGTGATGACAGAGTAGCATGTCAGGTCAGTCGGAAGAGCAAGATATGCAAAAAAGTGATACTGGATCCCTAACCCTAGCACATACACAAATCAGCTTAAGATGGATTAAGTCAACTAACTCAAATATTTAAAAAAAAAAACCTTTAAAATCCATATTAAAAAATATAAGTAAATATGATTTTTCTTTTTTTTTTCTTCTTCCAAAAAAAGTTGGAAGTAAATATGATTTAAACCTTGGGATAGGGAAAGATATCTTATGCAAGATTTTTAAAAAGTGTCTGCTATAAACACCGATATGTTGTATTAAAATTATTAACAGTATATTTTGTTCATCAAAAGATACCTTGAAGAAAATGAAAAATGTCATATTGAGAGAAGATATTTACAATACACACATGATTAATATCAAGATTATCAGTATCAAAAATACGTAGCTTCTACCAATCAATAAGAAAAAATACATAAAATTAGAAAAAGAAATTAAAAGACATTTCTCAGAAGAGGAAATATATAGCTAATAAATATACAGCTAATATATGAATATAGCTAATAAATATAAAGAAACATTTAAAATCATTAGCGATGAGAGAAATACAAATCAAGACAACAATGTAATAGCATTTTATATCTATTTGATGGGTAAAAATACAGAAGAAATGTTAAATTTTCAAGCAGCAAGAATCTAATGTATTCCAGTTTGGCTGAAGGAGAATATGTGTAGTACATAGTAATCTTACAGAGGCAGTTTGAAGCTAATACATGGATAGTATTACATCTCTTCTTTTTTTTTTTGAGACAGAGTCTCACTCTGTTGCCCAGGCTAGAGTGCTGTGGCGTCAGCCTAGCTCACAGCAACCTCAAACTCCTGGGCTCAAGCGATCCTTCTGCCTCAGCCTCCCGAGTAGCTGGGACTACAGGCATGCGCCACCGTGCCCAGTTAATTTTTTCTATATATTTTTAGTTGTCCAGCTAATTTCTTTCTATTTTTAGTAGAGACAGGGTCTCTCTCTTGCTCAGACTGGTGTTAAACTCCTGACTTCAAAGGATCCTCCTGCCTCGGCTTCCCAGAATGCTAGGACCACAGGTGTGAGCCACCGCACCCAGCCCCATGGGTAGTATCAAATGCTAGTCTATATAGTTTAATTTGAAGTACCTGAGGTTACAAGGTAACCTCTGCCTACTCAGATTCTGTCATTAAAATGAAAAATACCTTTCCCCAGGGTAGTTAGTGATCTATGACTCTTCAATGTATCTTCTCTATCGTATTCACAAACCACTGGTCACATGTTTTATTTTACAGAATGGGAAGCATGAAAGTAATTTTCCCTCTTTCATATAATTTCTTATTTGGGGGTCATTTATTCAGTATTTCAATCTAAGGTAATAAGGAAGATGGGGATTTCAGATATTCTGGTAAGTGGAAGAAATTTTTAATTTTTGTTTCAATAAAACAGACACTTTTAGTGATTGAATGAAACTTTTGGCCTCTCTCTCAAATGCCTGGAAAGTCCCATAGGAAATAATGGATATGATGTCATCATTTAGATAAAAAATGTGTTTGAGGATTCAAATTACAGAAAAGGTAGCTGTGATTAAACAATATTCCATATGAATAACAATGCCATCTAACGTTACAAAATGCACATACTTTTTCAAAGCACCTTCATATACTCTTTTTATTGACAAAAATTCTGTGAGACAGGGTTAATATTATAATTCCCATTTGCTGGGTGAGAAATTGAGAGACAAAGATTAAATGACTAGACTGGGAGGTTTCTTAACAGTAAAACTGGGACTATTAATAAAACTCAGTGGTCCTGATTCAGAGTCTCATGTTCTCATTCTCCCTCCTCTCTTCTCCCTCTTCTTTCCTGTTTCTGTCTTTTCTTCCTCTCCTACTTTCTTTTCTGAATATTAATTTTAATAGCTTTTTAAAATATATATATATAGTTGCGACCAACTATATATATAGTTGAGAATTAAGAAAAGCATAAAGAAGAAATTAAAATCACTCACAACCCTTCTATTTAACTACTATTAAAATATTGGGGGGGCGGCAGCGCATAAAGGGGCCGCCGCCGGGTGATGCGGTGACCGCTGCGGCAGGCCCAGGAGCTGAGTGGGCCCCGGCCCTCAGCCCGTCCCACCAGACTCCCCCTCTCCCGAACTCCCGTATTCTCCGGCCGACCGCGATCGCCGAGGCAGCCTCAGGCTCCCTCGCCCCTTCCCCGCCCCTCCCCCGCCCCCGTCCCCGCCCCGGGGGCCGCCGCCACCCGCCTCCCACCATGGCTCTGAAGAGAATCCACAAGGAATTGAATGATCTGGCACGGGATCCCCCAGCACAATGTTCAGCAGGTCCTGTTGGAGATGACATGTTCCATTGGCAAGCTACAATAATGGGGCCAAATGACAGTCCATATCAGGGTGGAGTATTTTTCTTGACAATTCATTTCCCAACAGATTACCCCTTCAAACCACCTAAGGTTGCATTTACAACAAGAATTTATCATCCAAATATTAACAGTAATGGCAGCATTTGTCTTGATATTCTACGGTCACAGTGGTCTCCAGCACTAACTATTTCAAAAGTACTCTTGTCCATCTGTTCTCTGTTGTGTGATCCCAATCCAGATGATCCTTTAGTGCCTGAGATTGCTCGGATCTACAAAACAGATAGAGAAAAGTACAACAGAATAGCTCGGGAATGGACTCAGAAGTATGCGATGTAATTAAAGAAATTATTGGATAACCTCTACAAATAAAGATAGGGGAACTCTGAAAGAGAAAGTCCTTTTGATTTCCATTTGACTGCTTTCTATGAGCCCACGCCTCATCTTCCCCTGTGCACATGTTTACCTGATACAGCAGTGCTGCGTGTTGTACATACTTGGAACAACAAACTAGAAATACTGTACTTCTGTACCAACATTGCCTCCTAGCAGAGAAGTGTGTGTGTGACAAGCCATTTCTCCAGGCGTAACCTAGGTGTGAGACTAAAAGCTTTCCTTATTGACTTAAATTTGGATAACGGCAAGGTGTGAGGGGTGGTGGGTTTGGTGTGTGCTTGGATGGAAAAGAAAAGCTCCACTGACCTGTAGGAGATTGTTTTTAAGTGGAATCCATTTAAACTCAAAACAGTTATGTAAAGCAAGGTGAAGAACATGAAGCTGTTTCTGTATTCATTTTATTCTGAAGGACCTGCGTCTTGGGTGAAAGTTATGACCAACCAGATTAATTCTACCCACATCCTGTATTTTAAGGTCTAAGTTTAACTGGTCAATATTTAAATGGATTGGAGCTATTAGTACATAAAGTGTGATGGGCTTTGTTCCCAACTCTTTTACATCTCCCCACCCCTTCAACCTTCAGCCTTTTAGCCCTTCTTTCTCTCTTCCATATTCTTTGGTTTGTATGTGGTTTCTCAGTTAATTCATAGCTAATAGCTCTTATTTTCTTATGTTTTTAACTGCTTAGGTCTATTTGGATGTAAGGGTGAAAATTCATTTGATGGAAATACTTGTGTATATTTAAAGACCCAATTGCTCCTCTGGAGCTTGTACGTTCAAGAATGATTAATCTGTGTAATAAACTGATTACTACAGTCATTACATATAAAAAAAAAAAAAAAAAAAAAAAAAAAAAAATATTGGTTGCTGTAAAAGACATTATTTAATTCCTTTTTATGTGTGTGTGTGCATAGTGTGGTGTATATATATATATATATATACACCACACATGTGGTATATGTGCACACACACATATACCGCAATTTCTTTATCTACTCATCAGTTGATAGGCACTCAAGTTAATTCTATATCTTTGTGATAGGTGTACTAAAAGCCCTGATTTCACCACTACACAATTCATCCATGTAACAAAAAAACACTCGAACCCCCCCCATCTAATGAAACTTTAAAAAAATTTAGTGTATAGTTTTTAGTCTTTTTCTTTGTTCATATCTATTTTTAAAATGTATATGAATCACACTTCCATACAGCTTTTGTTATGTGGAGGTGAGGGGAAATTTGCCCTTTCCCCCCAAAATTCACTGAAAGATCAACTCACAATTAAGGTGGTTTAATAAGAGGAAGAGAATTAATAAGAGGAAGAGGTTTGTTTGCCATGCACATGGGGAGAATCACAGAGTGATTTCCAAATATTCCAGTAGAATTCAGATATTTTTACACCTGCCTTTTAGAGGGGAGGGAGAGATGAGAAGAAGTATAGATAATTCTGTTTAGGGACAATAAACGGTTGCTAGGAAGGATAAATACTTGAAAGAATGAATGGATGGGGGAAACAGACTGACTTGTAAATTAATCTGAGAGACAGGTTTTATGTTTAAAATGATTTGGGCCAGGTCTGGTTGCATTCTTGATCTTTTTCCTGCAATATGTTGAGATAACAGGGAGAGGAAGGGAAGTCAATTGTTCTTTTGATGGGTCAGTCTGGTTTATGCAGATAGTGGGGAAAACCCTTCCAAGGGCCTATTTATCTCCTAGGGTCTTTAATACAAAATACTCTTTATACCAATGAGGCATATTTTGGGGTAAAATTTCCTGAGCGCCTTCATTTACATACTTTTTTACTGCATGATATAAATATTTCCCCAAATTATTAAATATTTTTCAAAACACAAATTTTGTTGGCTGCATAGTATTATGCATATGGATGTATTATAATTTATTTCAGCAATCCACTCTCCTGTTGTAGATTGTCTTCAATACTTTACCCTTAAGAGCAACATAGTCATGTACATATATATAAATAAATCTTTGTGTACATATCTGGTTCTTTTGTAATGATAAATTCCTAGAAGTGGAATTTCTGGGGCACCTTTTTTTTTTTTGTATTCTAAAACATATTGTCAAGTTGCCATTCAGAAAAACTCTGCCATGGGCTATGTTTGTGGGAGTGTCCATTTCCATTAATCTTTGCCAATATTGTTATTGTCATAAAAATTATGATTAGTTCAGTGAAAGTAATATTCTTCATTTATTCTTTTAACAAATACTTAGTGAACAATTACTATGTGCCAGGCACAGGGTTAGGTGCTAAAAGTGATCCCTCTTTTTGTTAGGTACCATGTTTCCCCGAAAATAAGACAGGGTCTTATATTTATTTTTCCTCAAGAAGACACCCTAGGGCTTATTTTCAGGGGATGTGTTTTTTTTTTAAGTACGGTACAACAATCTACATTTATTCAAATATAGTTAAGTTGTCATCTTCTGGAACATCATCACAACTCTCCAAACCCCCAAATTCCACCCTGAATTTCTTGCAACTCTATTTCCTTTAGAACCATTGGCCAGGACCTGACAGGGGAAGCCAACCTTGTTGGTGGGGCTGCCAGCACCTTTCCGGTCACCTCTGGGATAGTAGCTGTCACAATGGGGCAGATGAGAAGGGCTGCTCATCTTCTTTACCGCTTCTCGACGAAATGCACGGGTTGTGCAGATAGGTTGCACAGCCACGCCCATCTTGAGGTCTTATTTTCAGGTAGGGCTTATATTGCACAAATGCTTAGAAATCCTGCTAGGGCTTATTTTATGGGTAGGTCTTATTTTCAGGGAAACATGGTAGATAGTGAGGGATTCTGGATCTCCTAGAGATGAAAGCGGGTGCTGTTGTGGTCCAACCCCCCCCCACCCCCCGACCAAAATGGGCTTTCAGAGAGCCTCATGGGAGATCCACATGTGCAGTAAAGTCAGGTCATATAACTCCCAACTGTCCAATCGAAGTGGTTCCATGGTGACACCTGAGCCACAAAGGAGGTCCCAATCCAGACACTATAAAACAAGACTCAGACTATAACCGAGCCCTTTTACTCTCCATTTTGCTATAACATTGGGTCCGGTCGTCATCTGTGGTGTAAGCATCACGCTGTGTAAACCTATATCTATATATAGGTTTGTTCTATAATCTTGGTTGTTCTATAATCTTGTCTTTTTTTCAATAAACCTCATTTTTGTGCTTGCCTTACTTATTCTGGTTATTCTTCAGCTATGAGCACACCAAGAACCAACATTTCAGACTGCAACCCAACATCCTCAAGGAATTACAGTCTAGTGGGGGTTACAGGAGATTTCTATACCTCTACACTTACACAGCACTATAGGAGCACAAAGGAAAGAGGCCTTCTCTTCAGGGACCGTGGAAGGACCCCTAGTAGAATTATGCCTGAGTTGAGACTTCTTAGCTGAGTAGGAGATAGACATCTCTGTGGTAAAAGGATTCCAGGCAGAAGGAACATATATAAATGGAATGAATATGGTGCATGGGTCCAGATACCTTCAAATAAATAAAACCGCACTCAAGCTAGCTCAGCCATAAGCTGGTTTATGACCTTACATAACAGGAAGGTCCCATGTGGCCCGGGCCTCAGGCACAAAGGCCCAGCTCCCCTCCTTATTCTTGGCATAAGAAAAGATACTGTCCTCTCCAAGTGACTCTTCAGGAGTAAGAAAATTTTTCTCTGTTGACCTCAGGCAGATGACTTCACCTCATGCCTTTTCAGCCAGGGTTGGGTCACGTCCTTTTCCCTGATCAAGTTGCTAGCTAGGGGAGTGAGATTACCGTGCTTGGTTTAGACTAATGACTTGGGGAGCAGGGGAGTCAACACCACCACCCAAGGAACTGAGGGAGTTAAATATGGCTGAAGCCCCACAGAATAAGGTGGTGGGTGGCAAGAGATGGGGCCCTGGAAGCTAAAGGAACAAAAGGCTGTTTCATGAAGGAGGGTTGCAAAAGGTGTCAAGTGCTACTGAGAGGTCAAGCAACAGGAGGCTGTCAAAGTCCCCGCTGTAATTACTGTCAGGAGCTGTTCCAGTCATGATGGTTGAAATTAGATTTCAGAGATTTGGAGACTAAATGCAGGATAAGGATGGAATTCTCACAAATGTAGCTACTCTCACAAGAAGTCAGGCAACAAACAGGAGGGACCAGACAGTGACCACAAGAGGTAGAGCAAAGTCAAGGGAGAGGCTCTTTGACGAGAGAGGCTGGAAGACGCTTCAGTACCAAGGGAGGAGACTCAGGAGAGAAGGAAGAAAAGTGGGATTATCACTCCTCTGAGGAAGGTAGACGAGATGGCCATCTGAGGAGAGGAGACTTCAGAGGAGAATGGAAAGCTTTGAAAGAGGTGCTGGGCGAGGGAGTGTTGACAGCGGGGGCAGTGTGGAGGCCCAGGTGAGGTGGGGGCACGTGGATTCGGAGCAGACCAGGTGGAGAAATTTCTCGCTCAGAGCACTTGGTAGCCAGGGTGTTGGCTTGGAGGTGGCAGATGGTTGAACTGATCCAGGGTGAGGGTTTTGCCCTCACAAAGAAAAGGAGGCTGAAGTGGATAGACTATGGAGCCGGAATTCACAGGAACAGGAAGGGGAGGTGGACACTCACTCACGGGTAGGAGAAAGTGCAGGGGTGTCATGGCAATAGCTGGATGAAAGTTTAGACAGAGGTACACAAATCAATTTTGGATTTCAGAAGTGAAACAGTTATAAGTTGCCTAGAGGGTGAGCATTGAGGTGAATGCATAAACAGAAAAGTGGATTTTTATGGCATGGGGTGACAGCTCTCTATATATTGATGGTGAGGGTATTATGTGGGCTTTTTGAAGGGCAATTTGGCAAGCTTTAAAAATTAAAAATATATACATCCTTGGATCCAGCAATTCTACCTGTAAGTATTTATTCCACAGAATTCACTTTGATATGTCTGAAATGATGCAGTTATTCACTGTAGCATCCTTTATAATATTAATAGTAAAAGACAAGAAGCAACCTAAATGTCCATTGATAGGGATTTTTGTTTTTTGAGACAGAGTCTCACTCTATTGCCTGGGTTAGAGTGCCATGGCATCAGCCTAGCTCACAGCAACCTCAAACTCCTGGGCTCAGGTGATCCTCCTGCCTCAGCCTCACAAGTAGCTGGGACTACAGGCATGTGCCACCATGCCCGGCTAATTTTTTCTATATATTTTTAGTTGGCCAATTAATTTATTTCTATTTTTAGTAGAGATGGGATCTTCCTCTTGCTCAGGCTGGTTTTGAACTCCTGACCTTGAGCCATCTGCCTGCCTTGGCCTCCCAAAGTGCTAGGATTACAGGAGTGAGCCACCACGCCCAGCCCATTGATAGGGATTTAGTTAAAAAGAATGGACAGTTCCATATGTATTGATGTGAGAAGTTATTCTGATTACAGTCTTAACTTACAAAAAAGGAAATAATAAATAGTATCATAAAATACTACCATCTGTATACAAACACATGCCTAAGCAATACATAAAATAGCTCCATATGTTTACATAAACTGAATATAAGGGTTCCCTCCAGAGAGTAGAACTAGTAGAACTGGGTGGCTGGATGAGATTAGGGGGAAAGACCCACTGTTCACTGTCCGTCCCTTCCTTTGCTTTGAGTTTTATTTTCGTTTGTTTATTAACCATGTGCGAGGAGAAGTGGCTCCTTGTGGGGAGGGGGAGGGTGGTCTCTCAGATCACACTACACTCACAGGTGCCCACTTATGCCTGTCTGCAAGGTGGGCCCTAGATCTTGGGAAGTCAGGATCCAAGAAGGAAAAATAATGAAGAATGAGGCATCCGGACCGAAGCTCCAGCTCCACTGCTCCTAGCGCGGGGCCTCTCCAGGTACCGAGAATGGGAGGAATATTCTCACCTCTCAGGCTTGCTCTGAGGAGCTAGTGAAATCATGCAGTGCTTCATGATGGCAAAGCAATATTAAAAAGCAACGTATTTATTCAACAAATATTTATTGAACATTTATTACACTCCAGATGCTGGATTAAAATGGTAATTATTTTAGCATTTTATTAATATTTTTTCTTTTCTCTTATGAAGAAGTGTTTATCACTGTTGATTACTATGGTTGTGTCTTGGTAGAAATCAGTTTGCCCATCTCTCTGTGTCCTAACCCATCCCCGGGCCTCCCCTCTACACTGACTGGCTTTTATTTATACTCCATTAACTGCAACCGATGTTATCAGGAGGCTCAGGGATCTGATTCAGCCTCCAGACATGTTTTATTTGCCCACAGAGTGTGTTTGAGATGGTAGACAACATAAAGAAAAAAGAAAATAGGCACTTTCAAAGCCTGGATTTTGAACTTTCCTGAAAAAAATCAGAAGACCTGGCAACAATGTGCCTCAGGGCAACAGACGGCTGTAACCCACCCTGGGCTGAGCTCTGTGGCGGGCTAGTGGGCACTCTCCTCTCCTGTGCCATATATTCCTGCCTGTCCCCATGGACAGCAGAGGTTTCCACACCTTCTGGAATAATGTCTGGGAGGTGCTCTGTGACGACTGCTCATTACTCTCTTGGCTTCCACGTGAGTGTGGAAACAGAAGGGGCTTCCTCTTCCCGTCAGCAAGGTCGGGTCCCCTTTCATGGATGGGGGCCAGTTTTCAGAGCCACTGCTGACAAGAGAAGTGGGGGACACAGCCCCACTGGCGCCCACAGCCAGGGCACACAGAAGAGACAATAATCAGAGCGCTTGAAAACAGAGCCTAGGAAACAAATTTTAAGGAACTGAATTTTTTCTTGGAAAAAATTTCTTGGAAAAAAAGAGGGTAGAGAAAGACTCAATTGTCTTCTTCAAGCGTATGTGTGGTAATCTTGAAGTGAGCGATAGGCAGCTGCTCTCCACCCCAAAGCCACCAGAGGGAAAGGGATCATCCTGTGACAGGAGAGAAGTAGCCGGGCAGGAAAGAGCTTCACAAAGAACTTAGGGTGAGAGAGGCTCCATCTGCCTCGGGCCATCAGGAGGGGTGGGCTAGACTTTTCTGTCTGAGGCTCAAAAAATAAACTGGGTGACTCTCATGAGTTCTTTCCCAACTTTAATTCTTAATGTCTTCCTCTGCCATATTCTGTTTTATTTCTGCAGGCTTATCAGAAGAAAGTCAGAAAAAGCTTTCCTGAATAAGAAAACATGGCATGAATCACTTAAAATTCTCTTTAGCAGCATCTATCCTTGATGTTACTACACTAAAAAATGTATGTATACTCTTTCTAAACGCGCAATTAGAACACAGCTGGGAAAATGCTTAAGATTCTTTCCCCAAGTTAACTTTTTACCAAATTGTTATGGGTATATTTTGCTCAACAGACTCTAGGAGAATAGTTTGGGGGACTCATCAAGTGCAGTGCTTATGTAGATTAAAAAATATCCCCTAGATTATCCATCATTCGTTGTTTTTGCTTAGTTTTAAAGCCTGTGTCAAGTTTTCAGATCTCTGCCTGTTGTGCATTCTGTGAGACCATGCAGAGAAGCTGGAGGAATTTCTCAGGATGGTGCTCCCACCGGACAGCATCTGGGACAACAAACTAGAACACAGACTCTGGTGGATAAATGGTCATGGGCCATTTAACCCTTCAAAATAGCAATCGCCACTCACTTTGTTGTGAGTCAAGTGCCTTTCATGTTCATCTTCATAACAACCCTGTGAGGTTGGTATCACTTTTTTCATTTGACAGATCAAAACACAGATTCAGAGAGATGAGTAACTTTTCAAGAGCACGTAGCTAGCAAATGGTGACATCCAGGTTCAAATCCAAATCCAAATTCAATCCAAGACCTGTGTTGTTTCCATGTGACTGCCCTGCTCCTTGTGGGTGGATTCGCTCTGACAGCACGGGCTAGCCAAGTCGTACAGCACCGGACCACACAAAGCAAGGGGTTATTTGGGCTGGTCTCCTGATACCATTATTTCGTTCACTAAGAGAGCTCATCAGCTCCCAAGATAAATATAGGTGGAGGTTGACAGGGACATCACCATTAAATAGCCCCACTGCCTTCCTGCATTTAAAATGTAGTATTCACCTTCTTCGTACAGTCACCTGTTAAACTCTTTTGGGCTACAACTTTAAATCTTCAGAGCTATGGCTTCTTAGTTCCCACCAGTAAGCACAGTCTTTCCTCAAGATTCTTCACGCAAACTTGGATCTAAGTCGTGTTCCTTATGGAGTAGTCCCTGGGTCTTGTGCAGCAGCATCACCTGGACTATTGGCTAAAAATATAAATTCCTGAGCCTCATCATTGATCTACTGAATCAAAACCTCTGGGTATGAATCTGTGCACTTAACAAGTATCTCAAGTCAATTTTATACACACTAAACTTTGAGAACTACTGCTCTTAAAGCAATGGTTTTTAACCTTGGCCGTACATTGCAATCACCTGGGGAAATTACACCTGGGTTCCACTGCCAGAGATTCTGATTTGTCTGGGGTGTGGCCTGGGCATCCAATTTTTAAGAGCTTTCCAAGCTATTCTAATATACGGCCAAGACTGGAATCACTGTCCTACATCCAGAGCACTGCTTCTCAGACTTGAGTGTGCTCAGAATCACCAGAGGTCTTGTTAAAGCACAGGTTTCTGGGCCCACTCCCAGAGTCTGTGATTCAGTAGGTCTTAGGTAGGAACTGAGAATTTGCATGTCTAACAAAGTTCCCAGGTGATGGTGATGTTACGGTTCCAGGAACAACACTTTAAGTATCACTAATTTAGGATATCATCATGCACCACTGCTAGATTTTAAATAATTGAAGAAAAATCTTTTTGTTGCTTTAAAAGCATGAGGGACATGTTGTACCTTCCATCCCTAATTTAAATAATTTGGGACATGTTAGATACACTGTAGACAGATCAAGTCAGCTTATTTAAATAGAAGAATTATTAATGTATTTCCCCCCAGAGGAGATTTAGATTTAGATTCGAGGGAGTGAAATGAAATCAGCATTTACTTGGAATAAATAATTCGAGCTTCTTAGACAAATTGCTCCTCACAAAGCTGGAAGGAATCTGATGAGCAGAGACCCATGAAAGTGTAGGTCACTTCTAATATCAAGATGTGTACTAAGGCAATAAAATGGTATGGAAAATAAAATACCTTTGTGCAAGCACATGAATAAATCTTGGCCTCATCATTGTTGGCCCTTTTTCCATTCCTGCTGTTGCCAGAGATGCTGAGTATAGTCACTGATTCCCTTGGGACTGGGCATCACTGGGGAGAGGCAGGGTCACTGTGAATGCTCATTCAGGCTGTGCACTGCACAACTTCAGGGGCACCATTCATGTAGACTTCAGTGGGAATTGTAGCTTTCAGGGATGTGTTAATTGGCAGAGCTGGGAGAGGGCTACATATTTTCTGGAGTTATCGAATTCATTGCAATTTCTCCCCAGGAACCAGGACCTAGAAAGCATTCCAACACATGCCCAGAGGTCAAAGTTCAGGTGCTTTCCTGTCCTGGCTACATCTGCTTTTAGGTGCTGGCTCTGGATGGCCACTAGGGCAGGGATGGGGAGCACAAGAAGTTCCCCTATAGTCTATTCATAGGTATAAAGAGACATGGGAGACCTTGTTGGGTGAATGCTGACAGCAGCCTCAAGGGCCAGGGGAGGCACGGAAAGGAGTGTAAATCTCAAGCAGACAGGGCATGAATCTACACCTGTGAACCTCAGGTCCATCTCAGAGGCGTGGATGAAAATTAGATCTTGCTCCTCAACCAGGTTCCTTTATCTTTACACAGTCCTCTATTTCTTTTGATGTCCCCTGTACCTATCCCAGAGCAATCATATACTATGTATTTCCTGGAGAAATCCCAATTTTATTTATTTACTTATTTTCAACTGGAAATAGTTTTTGTAAATTTCAAAATATCAAGGGAGTATAAATGTTTTAGATTACATGGATCATTTTTGTAATGCCTGCGTCCTGGCTATAGGTGTGCCCATCACCCAGATAGTGTTCATTGTACCTGTTAGGTAGGTTTTTTTCCCCTTCCCTTCTCCCCCCTCCACCATGGTTGATTTCCACTAAGTTTAACTTCCCTCTGTGCACAGGTGCACTCATCAGTTCGTTCTAATTTAATGGTGAGTACATGTGGTGTTTGTTTTTCCATTCTTGTGATACTTTACTTAGGAAAATGGTCTCCAGTTTCATCCAGATTGTTGCAAAAGGTATTAATTCTTTTTTATGGCTGAGTAGTACTCCATGCTATACATATACCACATTTTATTAATCCATTCATGAACTGACAGGCACTTGGGTTGATTCCATATCGTTGCAATTGTGAATTGTGCTGCTGTAAACATTCAAGTGCAGGTGTCTTTTTAATAAAATGACTTATTTTCCTTTGGGTAAATACCCAGTAGTAGAATTGCTAGATCAAATGGTAGGTCTAGTTTTAGTTCTTTGAGGAATCTCCATACTGTTTTCCACAGAGGTTGTACTAATTTGCAGTCCCACCAACAGTGTATAAGTGTTCCTGTCTCTCTGCATCCACACCAGCAACTAATGTTTGTGGACTTTTTAATAAAAGCCATTCTAACTGGGTTAAGGTGATACCGCATTGTGGTTTTAATTTGCATTTCCCTGATGATTAGTGACATTGAGCTTTTTTCATATGTTTCTTTGCCATCTGTCTTTCTTCTTTTAAGAAGCATCTGTTCATGTCTTTGGCCCAGTTTTTAATAGGGCTGTTTGTTTTTTTCTTGCTGGTTTGCTTGAGTTCTTTGTAAATTCTGGTTATTAGCCCTTTATTGGATATGTAGCTTGCAAATATTTTCTCCCATTCTGTAGGTTGTCTGTTTGCTCTGTTGATTGTTTCCTTAACTGTGCAGAAGCTTTTTAGTTCAATCAAATCTCATTTATTAATTTTCGTTGTTGCCATGATTGCCATTGAGGTCTTTGTTATAAATTCTTTGCCTAGGCCAATATCTAGAAGAGTTTTTCCTACACTTTCCTCTAGAATTCTTATTGTTTCATGCCTTCATTCTAAGTCTTTTATCCATCTTGAATTATTTTTTGTGAGTGGTGAGATGTAGGGATCTTGTTTCATTCTTCTGCATGTGACTATCCAATTTTCCCAGCGCCATTTATTGAATAGGGATTCTTTTCCCCAGTCAGTGTACATTGTTTCCTGTTTTGTCAAATATCAGTTCATTGTAAAAATCCCAAATTTATGTGTTCTTATATATGGATGTCTGTCCTGATTTTGGCTCTGGAAATAGGGTTAATTATAACTGCAGTCTAGAGGACAATCAAGACGTCTCCCCTCCACTTTCCCTTCAGGTAGTTGCTCCTTCTAGAACTGGCATGTGTATCATCCATCCCTCAAATGGAAGTAGCATCTGAGGCTGAGGATCTAAGCTAGGAGGTGAGAAAGCCATGCCATTGGGAATAATTCAAGTGAATCAGTCATTAGTTTCTATGTAAATCTTTCAGACAGCAGCAATAAAGCTTAGGAGACAGGTCAATTCATCCAGATGTTTCATCTCAAACCCATTGTTATGGACTAAATCTTTGTGCCCCCCCCCCAAGTCATATGTTGAAGCCCTAACCCCTAGTGTGGCTGTATTTTGAGATGGGCCTCTAAAGAAGTACTTAAGGTGAAATGAGATCATAAGGATGGGTCCTGATCCAACAGGATGAGTGTCCTTATAAAAAGAGATACCGGACAGTTTGCTCTCTCTCTTCACCATGCGAGGCCAGGTGAAGCCATAAAGGAAGGTGTCCATCTCAATGCCAGGAAGAGAGCCTTTCCCAGAAACTAAATCAGTCAGAACCTTAACTAGGACTTCCGATCTCCAGAATTGTAGGAAAATAAATTTCTGTTTTAAGCCACTCAGCCTGTGGCATTTTGTTATGGCAGCCCAAGCTGACTAATACACTCATCCTTTCCTTCTTTCCCCTCTTCAACCCAAACTCCTCCTCAGAACCAGCTGGGTCAGGTCAAGATTGATACCTCCATCCTCATTGTGGCTTCTCCCCATCTCTGCTACTAGATATAGTACCTGAGAATGGGAACTGGGTCTCAGCCACTTTCTAATCTCCTGGTCTGGGGTTTAGCAGATTCTTTCCCGGCAGTCATGTGTGAGAGCCCCGGCAGAATGCACAGTTATGGTAGTATGTACCTGCCTGCGGAGGGTGCAGAAGGGAATTATTTTACTTCTACTTTTAATGGTAAATCAAGAAAGCATCGACTCCCACTGCTAAAACTTCATGTGAAAATGTTGAGGCAAAGAATGGCCAAGATGCCGGAACAAAACCAGAGTGAACACAACTTATTAAATTAAAGAGATAAAGGACTGGGCCTCATCTGCCCAGCTCAGGCACCTGTTTCCTCATGCCTGGCAGGGCTTGCCAGACTTTCACTCTGGCAGATAGCTTGAGAAGTGGGAGATGAGTTGGGTGGGGAGAGGGACTTTCTCCGAAGGAGGCTGCAAATTTTACATCAGCGAGTCTCTGACATTTAACTAGAATGATCAATCCTTACCAAGAAGATATTCAAAATATCTAACACCTGGTAGGGCGGTTGTACACAGCTCGGGCATCTGCGTTAGTGCATAGCAGCTGCTCATTGTCTCTGGAGTGAGCTCAATGTCATTTTCACTTTCCCCATTTGCTCTGCAGACAAGAGCCACATGTGTGGGCACAGCTAGATCAGGGCAGTTAAAATCCAGCCTGCACGATTCATCAGGAGGACTACAGGTGCCACCATGAGAGTTACCTAGAGAACTAACTCATTCAAGGGGTGAGGGCACAGGACCCAAATCTAAACCAGACACATGTTTAGCTCATGCAAATTTTGCTTTTTATTTTAAACCAGATATTGAGGAACCAAAGAAATAATGCCTATAACGATCCTTGCCAAACACAAATATATTAAACAAATACAAAAACTGGCATCTTGTTTTCATGTGTACTTTCTTCAAGCCTTCAAACATGGCAAAGAATAGATTTAGAGAGATGTATAGAATACTCCAAATAGATTGTGTTCTACTCTAAGAATTATGTAATGTCATATGAAAAAATTATTTCTAGTAAGTGCTGGCATAAATTCTGTAAGCTGAGAAATAGTGATAAAGGGAGTGGATATAACTGAATATAAAGATCCAATGCAAATTATTTAGGCCACATATAATTCTTATACATACTTGCAGCACATGTTTTGAGAGGAAACTCCCATATTTGGAATGTACCCATTGGAATGTGATGTGGCAAACTAGAATTTCTTGAATTCTAACAGATTTTATATGTAAGTATTCATGTTAGCCACAATAGCACCTCAGTTATTCAAACGCCATTTATGTAGCAGATTTATTCAGAACTCAGTAGAAAACATGGAAAAAAGTTTTCAAAGGCCTTATCATGATAAAAATATGTAAGTCCATGCATTAAATATCATTCATTTTACTTCTTAGGAGAAATCCATATTACTCAAAATCTCTACGTAATTTTCTAATAGGTTTGGATATTTGGTGTTGGAATATGGCAGAAACTGCTAGTGGTTGACCCCAACATCCCTTCTTCCATTCCTACTTGGCATCAGAAACTCCATTTTACTTAAGTCATGCACCCAGATAAAAACTACATTTCCCAGCATTCTTATGACTGTAAGTGTCACAAACTTTGAGCAATGGGATATGAGCAGAAATGTCGTTGTATAGGAAGGCTAAGAAGTATCCCATGAAGGGACAACCTTCCTGCCTTCCTGTCTTCTAGTCTGCTGGCTGGAACTCTGGTATGTTGGCTCTAGGAACCATCCTGGACTGCGATGGTGAGGGATACACCCTACAGATATTGTAGCAGAGAGCTAGAAGGAGCCTGAATCCCTGTGGAATTGAAGATGTGCCATACTAGTCTTGGACTACCTGTCTCTAGAATTCTTATGCATGAGATGGAAATGAGCTCCTATTTTGTTTTGGTAACTGTTAGTTTTATTCTAAATGTTTATCTATGCATCCAAGCTTATTCTAATAAATATACTCAATGTAAATCGGAAGTAGGCAATTGTTGGCTTTGTGGTTACTAGAAATGGATAGTTAATACCTGGGACGAGGGATGCCTGACACCCTTAACAATGAAGGAGACATTAAAAAAAAAATCAAAACCCCAAACCAACCAAACCTGTAAATAAGTTTTCATGGAAATACTTTTAAAGCATAGCATTCTATTTACTCCCATTAAGGTAAAGTGTCCTACAACTCTTCAGTAGGCACTGAGGGTGCAAATATGCAACAGAAAATCAGAATCACCTAATTTAATAGTGAAGGCTTGGAGCCATTAAGAAAATAACAAATTATGCTTGATTTTAAAAAATCATAGGAATATTTTAATTCAAAATACCTTAGTTTTGTTTTTTTTTTAATTTCTTCCCAAAAGAGCAAGCAAAAGGAGCAAATTTTCTGGAAATTCTGTAATATGATATAGCAATTTTTCCAGGTTGCAAAATATTTAATAAATGAGTTTTCACTGTATATGTTTTTTTGTTGATTTGAACATTGTGCTGATTTTATACAAGAATTATTTTTTTAAATACTTTTACACTTAAATATCATAATAATTTTATTTTGGTCTGCATTCCAATTGGATATACATTTTTCCCACAAAAGAAAAAATTAAAATGAAATAAAACCACAAAATGATAAGAGAACATAAAAAGTATCAAATAATTGGCTAGAGCCTCAGAGGCAACAAAATAAAGAAAGAAGTTATGCCTCTCCTACTCCCTTTATTTCCTGGAAAGTTTTAGTTCTTTTATTCAAATCATGAGAAATTCTCACCTGAGCAATGCTTTACACTGATGTGTGGAGAGAGTGCCAGCTCTTTCTGGCAAGGATCAGAAGTAGGCCTGGAGGCAATATGATCTTTAAGCCAAACCCAGATAAATGAGAAACCTGTTACAAATGGGAAATCTACCCAGAACTTGCTGGCTATTTGCCATTCTCCAAACAAAGCTAAAGACTGCAGCAGCATAAACGATGGAAGCAAAAGGTTAAAGAACAAAAACATTTGAATAAAATCCCTTCATACTATCTTCTTTCATGCAGAGTAACAGGAACTCTCCCCTGTAATGCTTTACTTTCTAGAGAGTACATGCCCTGGCCAGGAGTTCCCTTGCGATCCTCCAACTTCCAGTATTCTTCAAGTCTCTGATCAATTATCATATTTTTTTTCCTCACAAAAGTTGTCAGCTCCCCGAGGCAAAAATTGTGTCTCTCTGATTCACAGTTATATACCCTCATTACCTGCCTGACAAATAGTAGGCATTCATTTAGATGTGGATGGAAGGAAGGAAGGAAGGAAGGAAGGAAGGAAGGAAGGAAGGAAGGAGGGAGGGAGGGAGGGAGGGAGGGAGGGAGGGAGGGAGGGAGGGAGGGAGGGAGGGAGGGAGGGAAGGAGGGAAGGAAGGAAGGAAGGAAGGAAGGAAGGAAGGAAGGAAGGAAGGAAGGAAGGAAGGAAGGAAGGAAGGAAGGAAGGAAGGAAGGAAGGAAGACATTTGGAGGAGGGTATGATTGGGCACATAATAGGCAAGGGGAATTTAACCAAAAAATTATCCTTAACTCCTACTTCCTCCAACATAACTTTAATGCTCTGAAAACACCAGGGTTCCTTGGGAAGAAAGCGAGAGAAAATGTAAAGAGGAAATAGAGGAAAAGAAAATGGTAATAAAATATAAATGAAGCTATGGAGAAAGCTGATCGAATTGGTTCTTTAATACTGATCCCTGCACACACACACAGAGTTATAGCTGTCCAGCATGGGCTAGACATTGACCCCTAAGAATTGTTACTCTGAATAGATTGTATAAATTAGATAATAGTCAATAATATGCAAATTTCTGACATCCCAAACCTGACAATGCGCCCTCAGAAGGGAATTTCCTGTATGGTAGTACAGGGCACAGGGACCACATTTGAGGTGAACAAATTTGCATTTGATGCTTCACTTTTACCCTGGCTCTTCTGTGCCCTGGTTGAGGAGTAATAACAAGCCTAGAGCCTGGACAAGAACAGCAAGAAAAGGAGGTAAAGAACCAGCTCATTCAGAAACTGAGTAATACACCTGTAAGAACATTGAATAAACCACAGCTTTGTAACTCATTTCCTTAACTAAGAACATAAAGTTCAGCACAAACATAGCCACAAAAAGAGATGAACAAAAGAATGATTCAACGTGCAATAGATATGAGTGCACTTCTCAGTGCTGCTTGTTCTCTTCCAGGCTCACAGGAGGACTTCTTCCCCACCACACCTACCGAAGGTGAATGTGGCCATATTGTTAGGTAGATAGAAATAGAATTTGGATCTCCTAGGGAGGAAAGTGAGTGTCTTGCCTTGCTGCAATTGCCCCACTTGCGAAGAAGGACAAGGGTGGGTCCCAGGCCCCCATCTTGGTCCCGCCCCACCTTACTCCTGCCCTGAGCTACTGCCAAACCTGGGAGGGGGGGGAATACCCTACGAATCTGCCAGTCTTAACTACAAAAGAATACAGAGGACTCTCTAGCCCACGGGCCACATAAGTACCACAGAGTCTAGAAAGTGACCTAGAACCCACATGTGTGGTAAGATTCAGATCATATAACTCCCAATTATCCAATCAAAGTGATTCCATGGTGATGTCTGAGCCACAGGGAGGCCCAATCTTGTCTATAAAACAAGACTGAGACCATAACTGACCCCCTTTTTGGCTCTTCCTTTTGTTCTCCATTTGCTGTGACAATGAGTCTGGTCATCATCTGTCATATATGCGCCTCACTCTGTAAACCTATATCTTGCTCTTGCACTATAATCCTATCTTTCTCTCCTCATTTTTGTGCTTGCTTTACTTTGGTGCATCTGGTCATTCTTTGGCCATGAGCGCACTACATTTCAGATTGTAACCTGACAATATGATTTTCTATGTCAATAAAATGTGAGTGGAAGTGACATGGATCACTTCCAGGTGAAACACTTAAGAGCTGGTGCAAGGTTCTCCATCATCTTTTTCCCTACTGTCACCATGATTGGGCAGCATTCCAAATGATGGAGGCTCCACCAGCCTTGGTGCTGGAGTGGGAATGATGTGAAGCAGGATTAGCAAACTATAGCCCATGGGATGGTCACCTATTCATGCAAATAAAGCTTTATTTACAAAACACAGCCATACCCATTTGTCTGTGTATGCTTTCAAGCTACAGTGGCAGAACTGACTTGTTGCAACAGGGACCATACAGCCCACAAGCCTAAAATATTCACTTAATGGCCCTTTAAGAAAAAGTTTGCTGACTCTTGATAAAGACATTTCCCGCCCCCCCACCACCACTTACTTTAGGAGGACCGAAGGGAAAGACAAGCCTTTGTTATACTAAACTAGCAAAAATTTGGACCTTATTTGTTACTCATATATAACTAGGTAGTTCTGACTGATACAAAACTCTTCAAAAATCACTTTTTGTGTGTATGCTAGTAATAGAAATATATTATTCAAGAAATAATGAAAACAATTCGCATATACCAGGCACAGCATAAGCACTAGGGTAGTAATTTTGCTTTTCTTGGTTGGATATCACCCTAGATAAGGGAGACAGAGCATAGGTGTAATCTGGCATGGGCTATGCCTGCCGTTCCCAACCTCTGGGCTGCAAAATGGTATCAGTCTGTGGCCTATTAGGGATTAATTGGGTTCCACGGCAGCAGGTGAGCCGTGGGCGAGCAAGTGAAGTTTCATCTGTATTTACGGCTGCTCCCCATTGCTCACATCACTGCATAAGCTCCGCCTCCTGTCAGATCAGCAGCGGCATTAGATTCTCATAGGAGCACGAACCCTGCCGTAAACTGCTCATGCGAGAGATCTAGGTTGCACGCTCCTGATGAGAATCTAATGCCTGACGATCTCCAGTGGAGCTGAGGCGGTGATGCTAGCGCTGGGGAGCGGCTGCAAATACAGATTATCATTAGCAGAGAGGTGTGACTGCACAGTAAGTATAATATGCTGGAATCATCTTCAAACCATCCACCCCAACCCCCAGTCTGTGGAAAACTTGTCTTCCATGAAACTGGTCCCTGGTGCCAAAAAGCTTGGGGATCACTGGGCTACGTGGCAACTCCCTCAGAAGACATTGATGGCTTTTGAACAATTTTAAAAGGAAAGATGTCATTAAGATAGTTAACAGACATTAGAAGGGGCTGAGTGAAAGCAAACGTGGGTCTGTCCATGCCGGGTAGAAATGTCAGTTGTCAGGACATGAGGCCTGTGCAGAAAGGAGGCAGAGTGGTCCTTTTTATGATCACTCCCATGGTGCCGAAGCCTGGCCATGCGTTTGAAGCAGAAGTGAAAAAGTTGAACTGGACTCAACTGGTTTCAGTAAGGAAAATGGTTTAAATTTTTAAATGGCAAAAAGAAATTTTTTTTTTTAAATTCTGGAAGAAAGAAAGGTAAGAAAATATTTGCCTAGTTTTTAATAATAATACCAACAATCAACACTTTTATGGTGCTAATAATGTTTTAGGCACTCTTCTGAGCACTTGACGTATCTTAGCCCTTATAATCGTCACAACTGTATGAGTTAGGTATGGTCATTATCCCAGGTTTACTAATAAAAAGAGTGAAGCACACAAAAATGAATTAGTTTGTCCCAAGTCAGCCATTAGAAAGAGGTGGAGCAGGATTCAAACGCCAGCATTCTGAGTCCCCTGCAATGGCTCTTCACCACCTTGCTCTACTGAATGTCCCAAGGTGTTACCACTGGACTTGGGATGGGGTGTGAGGCAAAGACTCGTGGCAAGCATGCTGTGTTATCAAGGATGCCTTTGACTCCATGTATCAGAAAACCAAACTCAAACCGACTCAAGTAATGAGAAAATTTCATTATCTCATAGAGCAGAAGCCCAGAGGAAGGGCAGCTGCAGAATTGGTTGAATCAGTGGTTCATCGATTTCATGAAGAATCAGTTTCTCTTTGCCTTTTGACCGTGCTATCCACAGCATCGACTTCACCTGAGGTTGGTTACCCTTATGGTCAACGGTGGCAACCAGTCCCCAAGGGTACATATGTACTCCTTTGTTGCCACCCAGCCAGAAAGAGAAATCCTCCTACCCTCTTCCATTCTTTCTGGGCCAAATGAGGTCACATGTTCATTCGAGATGTTCCTGGTGGGTGGAGGGAGAAGGTAACCAGGACAATGCCACATGCTGTTTGCCTTAGAAAAATCAGGATTCCTGGAGTTGGAGAAAGGAACAACTTCCCCTGAGTCAGTCCTCCTGCATAACAAAGGGATTAATATCTGAATAGTCAGAGTTTGGTTATGAAGGAGGACAGGGGTTGGATGGGAAAGCAACCAGCAGTGTCCCCTGTTGGCATGTATTCAGCACAAACGTGTCTGTCAACTTGGTTATTTCTGCCACCCGCCCTGGGATCCTTCCACAGAGATAACATAGTGTGGTAGTAAAATTCACACTCTTGTTGCATCATGACTTTGAATCTTAATTCTGTTATCTGTTCATGAATAAGTTAATGGACAATGGACACACTATATATAAAAAATAAAATTCCGACCCACAACCTGAGGAAATACGTCCAGAAAGTCAACCTAGTGTCTATAGTAACAGTCCAGGAAGTCAGACTCCTATCTCTAGCAGGCAGTCTGTAAAATGAGCGATAACTTCCATTGACCCAAAATGGACAAGATTTGATTAATAACTGACAACTTTCATAATTTTTGCCCTCCCCCAGCTTCCAATTTAGGACCGACCAGAGAAAGCCAAATATGCCCCCAATCACATGGAATGTCCCGCTTGTAGTTAGCCTGCCTACAGCTTCCCCATGCCGACAGCTCCCAACCAGGAAGAACCTTAAGCTTTCCCTTTTCCCACTATAAAGCTTTTATTCCCACTCTTCTGCTTGTCTTTGCATTTCTGCCAAATGCAAGTGATGGTGGCTGACTCCTTTCTATAGCAAGTTCTGAATAAACAGCCTTTGCTTATTCTCACTTGGGTGATCTTTATTTCCACATTGTCTAAGCTTCGGTTTCTCTATTTGTAAAGTAGGGATAACAATAACACTAGCTTCAAAGGGCTGTTGTGAGATTATATGAGAATAAATGAGATTATGTATTACAGTCCTTAGCATGTTAATTGCTATAGACTGAAAATTATCTCCTGAGAAATAATTGCTCATTTGTTTGGTGGATATATTTATAGGGAGCAAAGAAACCCTGCAGATATCACCATAGGGTCTGATTCAGCAAAGCCAAATGCCATGTGGTCTGGACAGAAAGGCCCCAGGTCACACAGCTGTTTTCCTGAGAGGAGCTCTTTACTATAAACATTTCCTTCACCTGAAGTGCCCCATAACGAGTGGGTCCTTGTGTGTCTTTACTGGCATCCATCTGGGCTGCTCAGAGCAATGAGACTGGCCTCATTGGGATAAAGCCAAGGTGCCCAGAAAATCTGCTGGTAACTTTCAGTGTCAGCACTGTGTCTTCCGCACAGCAGGTAGATAGTAAATATTTGTTAATTGACTGACAGAATGAACATTTACCATTGCTGAAAATTTTGAGAATTGATTTGAATTCCACGTGGAAGCTACTTTCATGCAATCTAAGAAGCTAAAATTTTAAGGAGCTATGATAGAAACAGGTGCTTCCGTGTTCACAATTATTACAAACCACAAAAATTATAATCGATTATCCCTACTGAAAGGAAGACAAGAAGAAATATGATTGAAATATAATGAGGAAGAGGAAGACACAAAGGGAAAGGGAAAGAAAGAAAGAGAGAGAATGGGACTTTTTCCCATAGGAAGCATGAGACTCCCATGGGAGATGTCAGAGGACAGATTGGGATAAGGGTACTAAAGGACAGGAGGAGAAAAGAGGTGATTCGTTCCCTCGATATTAATTAAGAAAATTTTAAGTGTTTGCTGTGTGCATGCATCCATGCTGTAGATTATTCTGATTAAAAGTTTAATTCCTGGGAGAAAGGTGAAGGTGGAGAGAATAAGGGAGAAAGTAACTATGATTGGGGAGAATTCCAGATTAGAGTCAGTTCATACTTCAAAGACTGCTCCTAATGATCAAAGAGTATGAACAAGTTCAAGAGCAGCCATGCTAATCATAGTGATTCAAAGAAAATATAGTGAAGTACCTGTGTGAGATAAAGTGAGCCAGGGCTGGTCTTCTAGAAAATGATTCATGGGGTCTTTCAGATTCATGATGACCTCTTAGCATGAAAAAAACCCAAGACATCCCACTCAGCCATCTGTCTGGGCACCTGCAAATACATAAGCAGCAGGGAGTTAAGGGGAGGAAACATGACTTTGAAGGTGAAAATTATAGCCTCTGGTACAATGGTCTGAATGTTTATGTCCCCCCAAAATTCATATGTTGAGATCCTAATCCCCAAGGGAATGGTATTAGGAGGTGGGGCCTTTGAGAGTTGATTAGGTTATGATGGCACAGCCTTCATGAATGGATTAGTGCCCTTATCAAAGAGACCCACAGAGCTCATTCACCCCTCTTGCCATGTGAAGTTACAGTGAAAAGACAGCTGTCTGTAAACCAGAAAGAGGGCCTTCATCAGACACCATATCTACTGGTTCCTTGATCTTGGTCTTCCCAACCTCCAGGACTATGAGAAGCAAATTTCTGTTGTTTACAAGCCATCCAGTTTATGGTATTTTGTTGTAGCAGCTTAAGCATGCTGAGACATCTGGCAAACACTGAAAGTTCAAGGACTAAAAATTAGTATTTGATCATCTGTAGCAGAAGATTGTAGGGTATCAAAAGAGCCCTATTTCCTTTAAGTGATAAAACAGTGAGAGACAGTTGGGAGGCAGAGAACCCACCATGATCTCCTGCTGTATGCCTTAAGAAAGTGTGGGGGTTTTTAAAGTTCAGGACTGATGTTTCAATAATTGCCAGGCAGATGTTTCCTGTGTGGGCCAGGTTCTATGCCACTCACTGATTCTCTTCATTTAGTTCCATGTCATTAATAATCCCACTTCTTCTCTTCTTTCATGGACAGTAACTCCTCATTCTCCATCTCTCCATGTGAAATGGATGCTGTGTCAAAATGCTATTCACATCCAGAAATAGACCCACACAAATATATCTAACTAACTTTTTTTTTTAACAGATGAGGTCTAGCTCTGTCACCCAGGCTAGAGTGCCATGGCACAATCATAGCTCACTGCAGCCTTGAACTCAGGCTCAAGAAATCTTCCCACCTTAGCCTCCTGAGTAGCTGGGACTATGGTATATGCCACCATGCCCAACTATTTAACTAATTTTTGGTAAAGGTGCTGAAAGCAATTCAATGGAGGCAGGATAGCCTTCTTAACAGATGGTGCTGGAGCAACTGGCCATCCATAGGCACACAAAAAAACAGCCTTGACCAAAACCGCATACTTTATACAAAAATTAAATCAAAATGGATCATAGACTTAAATGTAAAACATAAAACTATACAACTTTTAGAAAAAACATAGAATTAAGTGTTTGAGACCTAGAACTAGGTAAAGGGATCTGAGACTTGGCACCAAACCACAATCCATAAAAAAAAAAAATCAACAAATTGTATCTTACAAAATGTAAAACTTTTCCTATGCAAAAGCTCATGTAAGAAGATAAAAAAAAATCTACAGACTGGGAGGAAAAAATTTGCAAACCACATATCTGTCAAAGGATTAGTATCTATAATGTATAAAGAATTCTCAAAACTCAGGAGTTAAAATAACAATCTAATTAGAAAAGAACCAAAAAAGACAATAGACATTTCACCAAAGAGAACATACAGATAGAAAATTAGTACAGGAAAAGATATTCAACATTATTGGCTACTAGGAAGTAAACATTGAAACCACAGTGAGATATCAGTATATACTTACTGGAATAACTAAAATGAAAAAGAACAGCAATACCTAATGCTGGAGAGAATGTGGAAATTGGATCACTCATATATTGCTCTTGGGAATGTTAAATGATACAGCCACCTTGGAACATAGTTTGACAGTTTTTTATGAAACTAAACAAGCAACTACTAAATGACCCAAGGGCAATTATAGTCTTGAGTAATTATCCCTGTAAAATGAAAATGTATGCTTGCACAAAAACTTGCACACAAATGTTCATAGCAGCTTTACTTGTGATAGCCCAAAACCAGAATCAGCCCAGGTGTCCTTCAACTGGCCAGTGGTTAGACTGTGGCACATATATAACATGGAATACTATTCAGCAACAAAAAGGAACAGCCCATTGTGATATCCAAAACAACTTGGATGAATCTCCAGGAATTCATGCTCAGTAAAAAAGCCAATCCAAAAGATTATATAGTGCATAATTCCATTTATATAACATTTTTGAAATGACTAAACTTCAGAAATGGTAACAGATGAGTGGTTGCTAGGGATCAGAGATTAGGGAGGTGACATGAGGGAGGTGGGAGTGGTTATACGAGGACAGCATAAGGGATCCTCTTGGTGTTGGAACTGTTCAGTATCTCAGTCATGGTAGTCACCAACCTACACAGGTGATAAAATTGTACACAACTTAATATACACATGTGCACACACAAATGTATATAAAACTGGGAAAATCTGAATAAGATCAGTAGATTAGATCAACATCAATATTCTGGTTATGGTATGATACTATAGTTTAGCAAAATGTTACCATGGGAGGAAACTGGGTAAAGTGCACAAAGGATCTCTCTGCCTTATTTCTTACAACTGCATGTAATTCTATAATTAACTCAATTTAGTATATATTAATATCCATATATTTTATAAAATTATCTACAAAATATGTGTATAAAATGTATATATATATATAGCTTGATGGAGTTACAATTTGATGGAATGGCATCCAATCAACACCACATGTCAGCAAATTAAACCAACCTCTTTAAAGGTAATTCTGACTATTCTAGATATTCATATGTTTACTCTCAAGCTGTGTGTTCACAGCATACCCAAAGGAACCTTTTATTTTTAAAAAGACTTTTATTTTTACCATAAAGATAATATTGAATTGTAGAGAAACTTAAAAAATATAGAAATAAAATAAGGAAAATAAAATAAAAATCACTTCTCATCCAATAATAATTTGAATAGTATAGGCATTACTCTTCAGAGACATGCCATAATTTAATTTATTTTTAGTTTTTGTCATTTTTGTATTATAATTGATACACCCATGCAAATGCTTTTATAGATATCGGAGCTTTTGTTTCTTAGAATCTATTCTTTTTTTTTTTTTTTGAAATAGGGATTGGCTCCATTGTCCAGGCTAGAGAGCAGTGGCATCATCATAGCTCACTGCCACCTCAAATTCCTGGGCTCAGGTGATCCTCCTGCCTTAGCCACAGAGGTAGCTGGAATTATAGGCACACACCGCCATGTCTGGCTTTAAAAAAGTTTTTTTTGTAAAGTCGGAATCTTGCTATTGCCCAGGCTGGTCTCGAACTTCTGGCCTCAAGCAATATTCCTATTTCAGCCTCCCAAAGTGCTAGGATTACAGACATGATCCATTGTGTCCAGTTTGTTTCTTAGAATATATTCTTTTTAAATAATTTATATTTTATTAGTAATACCATTTCTATACATGTAAATAAGATCATCAGGTTAGATCAATGTCAATATCCTGGTTATGATATTATACTACAAGTCTGCATTTATAGACATGTGCATAACATGGTTCTTCTACTACAACACATAATACTCAAAAACATTCCTGGCCCCCATTTTGGTGATAACTTTGCATCTGTGTTCATGTAACAGGTTGGGACCCTCAATGTATGTGCTGACACAGCATCTATTATAATCTCAGACATGCCAAGAATATCACTAGTGCTGGAACTCGAGTTGACTTGCTGAACTGAGAATGTATATTCAAGGATATACAATACCTATTAAAGGCTTGGACACTATCCCTCCTGGATTGCTGTGGGCTTTACTGCACCTGCAATCAAGCCCAGGTTTGAGAAGCATGTGTGTTCAACAAGCTTCCTTGCTAAACATACATAAGGAAGGGGAGAAAAAGCCAAGGAAATACCCTCCTAGTGGGTATAATTCTGCCGCCCTTGCTCTGTCTCCGTTAGTGGGTAAAGTCTGATTTTTGCAGCTCCATTTGTGCAAGCCTGTAATGGATTTTCCTGGGCAGCAGGTAATAAACGCTGACATTTCAGGAAGCCCCCAAAGTAGAACTCACAGGGAAGGACACTCTACATAATTCAGGAAACAACAAAAGAGGTGCATGATTATATATTTCTCAGTCTTCAGCCTCATGGTGCCACAGAAGGGCAATAGCTTTGCTCCACCTAAAAGGAGTAAAACAGACAACTCTATTGTAAATAGAGTTGTGTAAATAGTGCACAAAAGTCAGTGCACTATTTACCTCCCTTCCCGGGCAGGTTGTTTTTAGCACCCAGAATAGCACCTGGCAGACCCTGGCTTTACTCGCTCTGATGATGTGACAGTCTTGCTTGGAAACTACCTAGGCTGTTTCTCACACTTCACTGAATTGCATTTAGTCTGTATTTTTCCTGTTACATATCAATGGATCCTTCTGGGGTGGAGAGGGATATAAAGAGAAGAGCTGACAGATTGGAGAGGCGCTGTTTTCCCTCCTGTCTCTAACTGTCTTCTCATCCAGAGTTTGATCCACCATGAAATCAGAAGTGAAACTCTGCCTTTGGCAGAAAGTATTCCAAGCCAGCGCCAGGGCACACCGTGGTTGGCACCCACTGGTGAAAATTCAAAGCCAGCTCATCAGTTTCCTCCTGCGGAGCTGGGGCTGATATTCAAATAAACTGGTGCCAGGCTAATTTAAGACATGATAGAAAACAGATTTTAGCAAGCCAGATTTTTTTTTTTTAATTTTCTCAGACAGAAAATAAAAACAACAAATTTTCTAGGATGTCATTTGGAACATAAAATAAAAGAAGATCGGCACATCTTATTGTAGTTTCAGGAGCCACAGAAATCAAGGTGACCAGAAGGCGGAGTTCAGATCTTTACCCCCTTCAGTGCACGTGTCAGGAGGGCAAGCATCTCCAGATGCCACCGTACCTACTGTGTCCACCAAGGGCAAAGCAACCGACTTTGCTAGAAATGAGGCTATTTTTTAAGGAACAGGGGTTTCTGCTCTAGCTACCTATTGATTTTTACAACAGCTACAAATGTCACCTTGATAGCTATGCTAAAAAGGGCATAGAGTACTAGGTTTCCACCTGGGTGTGAACTCGGAGATCACAGGAAGAAGACCTCTGAGCCAATACTGGAGAATTGCTTAACATAATAGATTTAGAATTAGAAGGGAGGCAGTAACTTGATCTGACGCACTCACCTTTGTTTATTGACACTCCTTTGTATTATACTCTATTTCATCTCTAAAGATGAGGTTCTGCCTCTGGAAATGTAGGTTCTTATAACACCTGCTTTGATTCGTCAACAAAGCAGGCCGGTACTGTTTTAAACATTTTTGTTCCAAAACCAACAATAGCACTTCCAGATTATATAACATCTTTCCTTCGGTGTTCTTAAAACAGCTTTTAGACATTACCTCACTAAACCAACACCTTCGAAAGGCTTTGATTAAGGCAAAAGTGGAGAGCCAGCGATCCGCCCCTTCACCTGTTTTATCAGCCCAGGACAATGGAATGAAGGCCTGAATGGAAGTGGCATTCTCCTGTCCTCATTACTGCTTGACTTGAGAATGTCACTTAAACTTTCTAAAGCTCGTGCTTCTCCTCTGAAAAATATGGAGGCCGAACCTGATGATTTACACAGACTTTTCCAGTCCTGTGACTCTATACAATTCTAAAATGAGAAAAAGTTCTTATTAAGAGAAGTAGAGCACCAGTTTGCTGCACCTCTAAGAAGTGTACTTGACGTTAACATCAAGCTGTATTTTCTCAGAGGGAAAATGAATATACCAGGCCCATTTTATGTGTCACTCAGATCCACTCTTCCTCACCTATTGCCTGAGGAGCCTGGCTTTGGTTACTGGCCCTCGTCCCTCACCAGAAATATCCTAGCGATAGTTCAGTCCTTTGCTGCAGTCTGAAAGTCCCAGCTGCTTCTTCTGGAGTCATTGCCACAGAGAAGCCTCAGCAGTCATCACCAGCTAAGGAAAAGAGACCGCTGCAGCCACACACTGCCTGGACTTGATTTCCAGAAGCTCCAGTGGCTGCCTGAGGAGGTGCAGAGTTGATACCACTCAGATGTCGGGGGAAGTTGGCCAAACGGGTGAACTTTTACCAGCGGGAGACAAGGAATGAGAGAACGCCTGCACATAAACTGCTTGCCTCTTAGACTGCTCCTTGTCCTGTGAACTGTTCCAGGATGCATTTATTTTGATATGATCTTTCTGGAGAAGTCTTCTCACGACTGAGCAACCGATGGATGTGCTTGCTATGAAGCTCTGGCTAGCTCGGTAATGCACCTGCTTGCGTTTGCTCTTCCTTGTTCTCTGCCTCACTTCTCATTTTCCCTGGGATTCCATCCTACAACAATGTGTGAGCACATGCAATTTGGCCTCAGGTTCTATTTTCTAAGGGACGCAGGCTATGACATGAGATAAGGAGTGTCCTTAGAAAGCAGACTTCCAGGACAGAATTTTGGGTCCCCACTGATGGTGGTAAACTGGGTGGCCTTGCCCCCTGGCATGCAGTGGTATGGTTGCTAAAGCATTCATTTGGGCTTAATTGGCATGTGGTACAGGTAGAAGGCTAGATATTGGCATATCAAGTGGCTGCTGTACTTGATCAGTGCAGGGAAATGATAATTATAAAGATTGTGTTATGTGGTGGCTGCTTTTGATGGCATTGGAAGATTTGAAAAAAGGGATAACAGGCTCAGGGAAGCTAATTGCCCACTTAAAACATGCTGTTCAAGCCAAGGCCTCTATGGCAGCCTTCAAATTCCTCCTATCTCCTGCACTGGCAGGGCAGATGAGGGAGGAAGTCATGTTCAGGATTACATATTATAGGATGGCAGTCCTACAGAGGAGAAAAAATGCACAGCCTCAAAATGTCTCCTATGTCAACATGAAGGCTCTGATTAGGAAAGAGTAGGAATGCGGACATTTGAGTGGACAAGTCTGATAACCTTGAATGTCCAAATTTCCCGGCCCCTCCCTGGAGACTATGCAGTTACCTCACTTGGAGACTATGCAATGACATCACCTGGAGTACTATAAAATATTAACAGTACTTGTTCTCCTCAAGGTCTGCCTGCCACCACACCTCATTGCCTCCAGGCCAATATTCATGGTAACATCTCGGAACAACCTAGCCAGGTAGGTGCTTTGATCCATGGGGACTGCCATGATGAGTAATGAATCATGACATTGCCAAGAATGAGAAGGATAGACAGCCAACTAGAATGTTGGGTTCTCTCTCTTTACACACACACACACACACACACACACACACACACACACACACACACACCAGCCAGTTTTACTTGTGGCCCAGAGGAAGAGAGTCCAGGCCGCAGTGCCAGCTGCCTTACCTCTTGAGCCATGTGGCTTATCCATGTTGCAAGATTCAAAGGTGTCTGTGGGTAAGAAGGCTGTGTAGAATCTCTGAAAAAATCTCACTAGAAGAATCACAGCACAGACTCTTAGGATTCTAGGGCCAAGTTATACCTTTCGCAACAGAGAACAACTTCCCATATGAAAAACAGCACGACACTGGTCACAAATAAAAACTTAGTCCCCACCATGGAATACTAAGTGACTGTGAACCCTGAGCTGCTTATCACGAGGTGAGTTCATCAGCTCTACTGAATCATAAGGCAAAGTGAAGAGCAATACACTTGACTATCCATTGCATGTTGAAGGAGACGTGGCCTGAGGAAAGGATATATATTGACTCCTGAGTGATGGAAAAATGGCTTGATTAAATAGTCAAGACTCAAGGACATGTGACAAAGGTATCTAGTAGAAGTACATGTACAGGGACTTATGGGAGTGGACACAATACATGCAGACCTTTCCTCTCATGTTAATACCCACTGGAGAACCACAGCCTCAGGCAAAGCTCTCATCACCCAAGTAGGCAGCATGACTGGTCTCGTAAATGTTAGTCAGCCTCTTGCTGGGTCAGCCCAGGGTTTGTGCAGTGGGGCCGTGAAGTCTCGGTGGCAAGGATGGAAACTAAGCACGGGTCCAACAACATGGGCTCCGTCTTGCTAAGGCTGACCTAGCGACTGCGCCTGCTGAATTCCCTCCCTGCCAGGTTCAGAGACTGATGCTGAGCCTTTGACAAGGCTCCAGTCTTGGAAAGCTCCACCAGCCATCTGGTGGCAGGTCAATTACATCAGACCCCTTCTGCCTTGGAAAGGGCAGTGATTCATACTCACCTAAACTGAGACTCTGGAGAAGGGTCTGCCTTTCCTACCACAGGCAGGTGGCAGGTGGCAGGTGTTACCGCTGTCAGCACTATCATCTGAAGACCTACAGAATGGCTGATCTGCTAACATTGTACATAAGACATTTTCTCAGAGTAAAAGCCCCATTTCATAGCAAAGGACGCACAGATGCATGGCTCTCGAATCACTAGTTCTAAAATGTATTCGATCACTCAGAAGCAACTGGTTCGAGAGAATAATGAGAGGCCTGTGGAAGGCTCAGGTAAGGTGTCAGCAAAGGGACAGCACCTTGCAAGGCTGGAATGCTGTCTTTCATGGTGTGATTGATTACATAGATGATAAATAGGTAACATACAGATCTATAACCTATAGGAGATAGATCAGATGTATAATATGTGATATATGTTAGGCAGACAGATAGATGGAGGATAGTCAGATGCAGAATTGACCCTGTTCCACCATAACGCTGAATGATGCACTTTCAGATTTTGAGCTTCTCACTCCCACTTAAGTCTCTGCTAGACTAGAGGTCCTAGTTCCCAGGTGGAAACTCCTCTGCCATGGGTTCCACAGAGCTGGGGGCCACAACTACCACCTGGCCACTTTGGGTTTTATCTGCCAGTGAAACATCAGGTAAAAAAAAGGAGTTACTATGCTGTAGGCAGAGCTGATGGCGATTCCCATGAAGACTAGGACTGCTGCTGCCCAGAGGGTGTGTAGACCCCAGGGCTTCACTGGGGCTTCTCTTGGTTCTTCTGTGTCCAGTAGAATCTACCACAGGGCGATCGCATCAAAAGTGACTCGATAAGATAAAGGCAATGAAGGGCTGAAACCCCTCTGGGAAGAAGGTCTGTGTCACCACACCAGGCAAGCAACCAAACCTGGTGCAAACGTTGGTCAAGGGTGAGGAACATCTGTTGATAGAGCGAGTGGTCAGGGAATGAGCACCGGTGCTGTCCTGGGCCCAGCTGCATCGGCAAGGCCTGGTGCTTGGCCTGGTGGCCTTGTCTAAGGCCTACCAGAGATTACAACTGACCCTTACCTGGAAGGACCGGACTTGTGCCTTCCATTCTGGGAGAAGTCAGAACTTCTTATTATCATATGAGATCTGAGTGGCACAGGAAAGGGATTCTGACAGACCCCTCCTCCCCTCTTCCTCCGGCTGCCTGTGAGATGACAGCTACAGTGGTGCCAGAGTCACGTTGCCCTCAGGCTCTGTCATGAACCTTACCATTGTCAAGGGGACAGTAAAGCCATTTTTTCTTTTTTGATTCAGAGTCTCACTCTCTTGCCAGAGCTAGAGTGCCATGGCGTCAGCCTAGCTCACAGCAACCTCAAACTCCTGGGCTCAAGCGATCCTTCTGCCTCAGCCTCCCGAGTAGCTGGGACTACAGGCATGCGCCACCATGCCCGGCTAATTTTTTCTATATATTTTTAGTTGGCCAATTAATGTCTTTCTATTTTTAGTAAAGACGGGGTCTTGCTCTTGCTCAGGCTAGTTTTGAACTCCTGACCTTGAGCGATCCGCCCTCCTCGGCTTCCCAGAGTGCTAGGATTACAGGCGTGAGCCACCGCGCCCGGGCTAGCAAAGCCATTCTTGTGAGACCAGCCCAGACAGCACGTCACGGCAAAGTGTCTCCAGGGAAAGAAAGCACTGAGATCAGGGTGTGGGGGTGACTCAAAGCCACATCTTGGTTATTCTAGGGACAGGAAGAAGAGCCTGCACGTGCTGCCCAAGGGCATATACTAGCCAAGAATCTCGAGTGTTCTCGAGGTGCGGTGAGGCTTACTCAGAGAGCACTGCTCATTCAGTCTCCTCCAAGAAATGCAGAGGAAAGAACAGATCTGCCGACCACATCAGCTGCCTCTGAACCGGGATGTGGCATGAAGAAAAGGAGAAGAAAACCTTGCACATTTTGTTTGTTTTAAATAAAATCTCAAATGGGGTGTGTGTGTACGTGTGTGTGTCTATGTGCACATACAACATGGTGCAGGATACAGGGAAGAACACTTGACCTGTATCTCTCAGAAGAACCCAGAAGGGCAAACTGGGGAGATTCCAGGCAGAGCACACACACATGTCAGTTTGCTTACACAGGAACTGAAGACAGGGAGGGAAGGAGGGCTGGAACTCTGTCATCATCAGAACCTCTAAGCTGATAAGGATTGAGATTCAGGTGCCATGGAAAGGGCTGGACTCGAAACTCAGAAAGTAAAAATGATGAACTCGAGGAGCCAAGGGAAAACCCAGTTGTGTGAAGAGTCAAGATTTCGTGAACTAAGCCGGGTATCCGTAAAGGGTGCTCCTGCACAGTGTGTATTCCCACAGCTTCTGCTCAGATTGTAAATCGGCTTTTTATTCTAAATATACAAGACTGTGATGAGATATTAGAGGACTCAGTAAATATTTGTTGAATAAAAAGTGGTTATAACAAAAATGTGGGGCAATATTGGAAACACCCTCTAGACTTCTAAAGGTCCAAATAAACACCTTTATTGGGTTATTAGCTTCCAGCAAGATCTTTTTCTTTTAATAATGATAGGTAGGTAGGTAGGTAGATAGATAGAGACATAAGGAATCGGCACACATGATTTCAGAAGCAGAAGTCCAAAACCTGCAGGGTAGTCCAGTAGGCTGGAGTTGCAATTCAAGTCTGAAGGTGTCTGCTGGCAGAATCTTCTCTTCATGAGGGGAATTCAGTCTTTTCTTCTATTAAGGCCTTCAACTGATCAGACGACGCCCACCTGTGTTAGGGAGAACAATCTGCTTTACTCAAGGTCTACTGATTTAAATGTTAACTCATCTTAAAAATACCTCCACAGAGCTAGGATGATGCCACAGAACTCTGGCCCAGGCAACAGAGTATGACTCTGTCTCAAATGAAAAAAAAAAAAAAACAACAACAACAAAAAAACCTTCACAGAAACATCTAAAATAATGTTTGACCAAATATCTGGGTACCATGCCTAGCCAAATTGACGCATAAAATTAACCATCACAGGCAGTAAGTGGATATTTCAGTATATTTAACTGGCTTATACACTTTTTATTTTTAAATGAGTGTAGTTGTTGAGTTTGTAACAGGAAGAATGTAGATGCCTTGACTTGGTTATTAGGGAGTACTTTTAAAATATATGAAAGCGAACTCTCTGTGAACTCTCACAGCAGCATCTGGCTCTAAGTGTTACAGGTCAGTTTACACCCTAAATCAGGGGTCCTCAAACTTTTTAAACAGGGTACAAGTTCACTGTCCCTCAGACCGTTGGAGGGCCAGACTATAGTTTAAAAAAAACTATGAACAAATTCCTATGCACACTGCACATATCTTATTTTGAAGTAAAAAAAACAAACAGGCAAAAACACCCACAGGTGGCCCGCGGGCCGTAGTTTGAGGACACCTGCCCTAAATTTTTGTTGTGTGTTGGGTTGTAGTAAGAACATCAATTTGTCCTGCTTTCCTAGAACTTCTCTGGGTTTAGTACTAAAAATTCAGTGCCCTCAAAGACCACTTAGTCCTGTGCAAACCAGGACAAAGAGCACTATAATGTACTGTGCTAAAACCCTCCCTACTTTCTTCAATGAGCAAGGGGTTAGGGATGGCCAGGGCTGCCAATAAAATACTTTTATGTTTGAGCAGATGTGAATCATTTCATGACGCCTTCCATCTTCCCCATAGAAGGAATCCTAAAACAAACAGAGCACCAGCAATGGGACATTTTCTCTGGGTGACTTTATCATCTCCTGCGGCTAGAGACTTCACCAAACTTAACACTATCCCATCCCAAATAGGATTTCACTTCCTTATTTGCTTCTGTGACCTCTAAGGACAAAAGTCAGGGCTCCTCTAATGAGGTGGCTTGCAGTGGGCACTAACCAGGCCTGTGATTGGCTCGGCGCTCGCCTAGGTCATAGCAGCGCCCATGACAACGCAGGAGTGGGTCCGCCAGGGAGCCAGGCCCTCTTGCACAGCCACAAATATTCCACCTGGGCAAAGATACAGCTCTGTCACCTTCATATGGTATTTGCTTGCTTCCCGGAGCCATCTGTTTGAGCGGTATGTAGAAAAATGTTTAACATTATAAAAAATATTTGGGGCCATAGATGAGAACCATGGAGTCTTTGAGTTTTGTTAAAATGTTTGAGAGCAAAGATGAGGTGATGCTGATGCCTTATCTTATAAACCTCCCACTTTCTAGTGACCTGAGCAGCTCTTTTCATTTATTTTATGTATTAGGCATCCATTCCAGATTTTGTCTGAATATGTGTTCTTTTATTGCCAAAATGTTTGAAATAAGCTAAAATATAGGATACAGAATCTAGAATATTTACCTGCATACGCATGATGATGTACACTTTATTTTTTTTAATTTTTCTCAGCATATTATGGGGGTACAAATGTCAAGGTTACGTGTATTTCCCTTGATCCCCCTCCATCCTCGAGTCAGAGCTTCAAGCGTGTGCATCCCCCAATGATGTACACTTTAAACCACCTGAGTGCTGAAATTATTCCACTAGACAGTATCTTCAGCCACACAAATACTTATATCTATTTCTTCAACTTTCAAATATAGAATTCCCTTTCTCCCCTTTTTCTAAAAAACTTAAATTGTGAGAACTTTAGTGGTTAAGTTCAAATTCCAGCTCTGCCACTTTCTAGCTTTGTGACTGTGGCAAGACAAGCGATGCTATTCAAGCTTCCGTCTCCTTACACATAACATGAGTATAATAATGTTGACCTGCGGGTTCTGTGAGGATTAAATGAAAGAATGCTCATAAGTTTCCGGCATGTAGATGACTCATAAATGGTAGGTACTACTCTAATAAAGTGAACACCAAGCTTCAGGATCATGCCTCTGCATACCTTTCCAGTCTAATCCCTTACCATCCTCTCACAGTTCACTTTCTCTGGCTTTGGGTAGCCCTTCGAGGTCTGGAAGAGGCTTAAATCACTTCCAGAATAAAGAAATTGAGGCGTTTTCTAGCACATTGCTATGGCTTTGTGGCGGGGTGGCAGAGGATGCTGGAGTGTGAACTATGATGCCATTCTGCCCAAACGTCCCTCTGCTTTGGGTGTGCCGTTCCATATGCCTGTGGCCCCGTCTCTCTTCATCTTCATTTAACTGATTGTTAATGTTTCCCTAAGATCCAGCTCCAATGTCACCTCCCAGGAAAACTTCCCCTTACTCTTCCATCTGGATGAGAGGCCCCTCCTTTGCATTCTTCCATAGAACGCATCACGAGGCACCATAAATGTATGCTTAAACGTCTGTCAATACTCAGAATAGAACAAGAAAAAGACCAAAGGAGGCATCTTGGGCATGTTGGAATCCTTGAACTTCTTTTTTGCTTCCCCATTAGGAGAGATGCGGGTTTTCATTTCTCTTTCATCATGGGCCTCGTTCGCCTTTTCCGTGTCTCCAAATGTCCCTATCTCTTTAGCAGACGTGCTCTTCCACCTCTCTGAGCGCTTGAGAAAACTCTGGGAAGATGACTAAAGAATTTGGACGCTGCTTCTCATGTTCCTCCTGGCAAATTTGCACAAAGAATGCATACGATGGTGTTTTAGCTCTCAGCTTCGCTCTGCCCACGTTTAGGAATCTTTCCTCAGCAAGGCACAGAGTCGCGCGGTGTCTGTCAGCTTTCACTTGCCCCAGCGCCGTCTCTGTGGAGCTCAATGCACCGTGAGAGCAGGGGCCAGACGCAGCCTCCCACTGCATTTTCTTTCTTGGAAATTTGAACAAAAAATACGGATCGAATTTTATAATGAACAGTGGAATGGAAGGGGAGAGAGTTTTGTGGGACTGAATGAGGGATGTAGAACATCAAAGGCCCCTGGAGTGTGCAGTTACCAGGGAGCAGACTGAATGTGGATGGCGACAAAGTTGGTCACGAGAGACAGGAGAGTGGAACTGATGTAGAGAGAGAAGCTGACACCGTGAGGGACTGATAGATAAAGACAGAGATAGTGTCACAGAGAAACACAGGGTAGACAGAGAGAGGGAGAGGGGGGGAGAGAGAGAGAGAGAGAGAGAGAGAGAGAGAGAGAGAGAGAGAGAGAGAGAGAGAGAGAGAGAGAAATCTCCTTCGGAATTGCTACCATCAGCTTAGTCCTCCAAACTGGAAACCTCTGTGGACTTCTCCCTCATCACCCACATCCAGTCTTGTCAATTCCACCCCCAATAGTGTCCTTGACATGTGATTTTTCCCTCTTCAATCCTGCTGTCACTGCCTTAGTCCCGGCCTTCATCAGCGCTTGCCAGGACTACAGCAATACCCTCACAGTGGCCTCTCTCCCTCTAGAATCTCCCCGCCCCCCAGCCTACCCCCAACCGGCTGCTAACCACACCAGGTTATCTTTTGGTTTAAGACACCACAGGCCTCCTGGTCTGGCCCCGCCTGCCTCGCCCCCTTCTCCTGAGAGCTTTAGCCTCCTGCAGACTCTTACTCCCGCCACAGAAATCTCCCTAGCCTTTGTAAACAGGATTCCCTCAACCTTCTCTTCTGTATTTGGCAATCTCCTACTCAACCATCAAAATCTAGCTCAAAAATACCGGCAGGGTGCCTTTTTCACTGCTTTCAGACAGTTAGCTTATTACAAAGTTCCTCCCTCCCCCATTAGACCGTGAGCTTCTTGAAGACGAGGCCTCTTTTCTATTCTGCTCGGAGTTCCCAGGGCACAGTGAATGTGTGTTGTCATGAACTAAATGTGTGGAACTGCTGGTAAGCAGGGAGAGATGATGTTTGAGGGCCAGGACATCACTGGGGTGGGGGGTGGCCAGCCCTGTTGACGTATCTGCCCCCCCAAAGACTCAGCTCCTGAATGTTCAGTTTCTTGTGTCCATCCACATTCACTTCACAGATCCTGGAGGCTCCAAACAAACTTTTCCCCACAGCTCCATGGAAACCTCAGCAGAGGCTCCTAGAGATGACAGTTCTGGGGTGCAAAGAAGAGGGAGGGGGGGACAGCCATTTGTCCATGTGGGTGTTTGGACTGCCCCAAAGCAGGCACAGAAGAGTAATTTTTTTTAAACTGTGAATTCTAAGAAAATGCTTCAATAAAAAAAACTTAACCTTGAGAAGGGAGACGGTAGAAATATGAATTAACTCATTTTCCATGACCTGAACCACTTAGAGCCTCCAGAAAAGCTTCTGGGGAAAATCTATGCTCAAGTAATGTTGAAACAATCACTCTGCTGCAAAAATGCACACAGAACGAGCAATTTCTGACCAGCTCTTATTTTGCATATTTCATGCCCTTTGACAGTGATGACAAATGGAATAAAACTTTTGTTCACTAGAAGAAGCTTAACTTGGAAATATCTGGTGCATAAGCATGATTCAGGGGCCTATTGAACTTCACTTGGAGGGTTCATGAATCCTGGTTGCTTCCATTGGCTGAAAAAATACTGTAAAATCTTGAATTGTGCTGTAAACGTTTTCATTTTGGTTATGACTCCCACTTGAGTCACATGGTGTCAGGGGGAAAATGAGTAGGGAGGGGCAGATCCATGCCAACTGAAAGTTGAGAGGCTAGTCTGGGCAGAGTGTTTTGTAGGGTGCAGATTTGATTGTAAGCCAACGATTTAAAATCTTCATTCTTGTAAGCTGGTGCATGACCTCTCTCTTAAGGGTGCGGAGATTCCAGAGGTACATATCTGCCATCTGGAGTGGACTGTGCAATTCATCTAGAAACCTGCATTGCTGCGCACTTGAAATTAATCATGGTGATGAATAAGGAGAACATGCTGGGGCAGGGAGGTCAGTTTCACTGGATAAGAATAGAATGTGCGTTCTCACTGGGAATGTGCTGACATTCATTGCAGTCAGGAAAATTCTACACGAAGCCTCTCCCTCTGAAGAGGATTCTTGGGAAAGAAAAGGGCTCCCTGTGTGGCCATAAAAAGGAGAACCCCCTCAAAGCCCTGGGTTTTGATGGTGTCCAGAATCACAATGATCTTAACGCCATCAGATGCTGCCCTTTTTCTTCTTGGAAGGGAAACATCTCTGCACTCATGCCTGCAGGGTTTCCTGTGTTTGTCCAAATCATGTTAGAAGCAGAATACCTAGTTAGTAATCAAGCGCCAGTTGGAACTGTTTCCTACCAAACGTATGGTTTTAATTTTGAAACTCTCCATTCATTGTTCTTTAGCACCGTGAAGGGCTTGTGATCAGCTCACTGCTTCTCCTGCGTTGGCTTGGGAAACTAAGCACAGATCTGGCTTAAACTTCAAGGGGGCTACGACCAGATTTTGTTGGTTTTTGTTGCTGCTGTTAATTATTTTTGAAAGAGGCGTGGACGGAAAAAAAAAAAAACAACAACAGTAAGAATGGTATTTGAAGTCTGCTTTTGTTGTTTTAGTGAAATGGGAACATGGCACTGTAAAAGACATTTCCTGCATTAGGAGAAAGAATTCCTCACTGCTTTAACTTAGCTCTTGACATTTGAAATGTTTAGGCAGCAGTAGAAATCTCATAAGGAATCATAGACTCAAGGGGATGAGAGAAGATTTGAAAAATCATTGAATATAACTTCTTGATTTGGTAGGACCACAATCTGTAGTTTTCTTATGAAGTGACGCAGCCCAGAAATAGATATTGCAGGTGAGCCTAGGTCCTTGTACTTCTCTGCTTTTATATATTAGAACTGTTATCCACAAATTCTACTTTCACATCTCTGAAGATGACTTCTGAATCTGCATGTGGAGAGGAAATGGCATCAAACAGAACTGGGTTAAAATCCCAAATTTACCACTTACTTGCTGTTTGACCTTGCATAAATTATTTGAACCCTCTGACCTTCAGTCTCCTAATCTATAATATTGGGATAATAACAACTATCTTACAGGGATGCTTTTAAAACTAAATTAGATGCAGCTGGGTGTGGTGGCTCATGCCTGTAATCCTAGCACTCTGGGAGGCCCAGGCAGGAGGATTGCTCAAAGTCAGAAGTTCAAGACCAGCCTGAGCAACAGTGAGACCCCATCTCTACTAAAAAATAGAAAGAAATTAGCTAGACAACTAAAAATATATAGAAAAAAATTAGCCAGGCATGTGGCATATGCCTGTAGTCCCAGCTACTCAGGAGGCTGAGGCAGAAGGATTGCTTGAGCCCAGGAGTTTGAGGTTGCTGTGAGCTAGGCTGACACCACGGCATTCTAGCCTGGGCAACAGAGTGAGACTCTTTCTCAAAAAAAAAAAAAAACAAACCCCACTAAATTAGATAGTGCCACACACACACACACACACACACACACACACACACGCACATGCATATATCTCTATATTCCACCATATACAGCATAAGTTTAAAAATTAAATTGAAATGAAAATATAATCTATAAAATTTGAATGTAATTTTTCATTGACTGATTTATCTTTTCAGACAGGATCCTGCTTTGTTGCCCAGACTAGAGTGCAGTGGCTGTGGCATCATCATAGCTCACAGCAACCTCAAACTCCTGGGCTCACACGAACCTCCTGCTACAGCCTCTTAAATTGCTAAGACTACAGGCCTGAGTTACCATGCTCAGCTAATTTTTCTATTTTTTGTAGAAATGGGGTCTCGATACATTGCTCAGGCTGGTCTTGAACTCCTGATCTCAAGCGATCTTCCCGTCTTGGTCTCCCAAAGTCCTAGGATTACAGGCATGAGCCACCTCACCCAGTCCTGAATATAAATTTCATATGATGGATGTTGTTTTGCTGAAATTAAATGCATTTACAATGTGAATTTGATAGAGTTAGATGATGGTTTGTTTGAGTTCAGTGAACCTGTAATGTCAAATTCTATGATGTAAGTGTCCTAGGAATTCAGTTAGTCCTCAAAGATATCACTCAGCCTGTTTGTCATGGCATAATGCGTTGCCAGCTGTTATTTTTCCACCTCTCTCTGAGACTGTTGCTTGGACCAAAGAGGGGTATTGTTTACCCAGCTAGCTCTTTATGAGTCTAGGAAAGGCCACTGGTGACCCACCTGGCTATGCTCAGTCAGAGGGAACCTGTGTCTTGGTGCTGAGTTGTGAATAGTCTCATAGACACCCACACTTGAGTGGGTGTAGGGACCCATGTCCCTCTAAAATCCACTGAGAAATCTTCAACAGGAGAGTTATGTGTTAACTTTATCTTTTAGGGGGATCACATTGGCAGTAGTTTGAGAATAGGTTGGAGTGTCTGAGAATGAAGGTGGGGGCCCACTGGGCCATAGAAATACTCTTAAGTTCATGTACCTGGCATTCAAAACGCCACGACACTTTCACTACTCACAGCTTTGTCCACTTTTGTTTGCCAATATGAAGGTTCTGCTCTACCAAGATGCTCCCTCTACCTTCCCTAAATATGCCCTGGGTTTTCCTACTGTTTAAGCCTTTACTCACATCTTTCTCTTCACTTCTAATGTCTTCTCCCAGTCCTTAGCAAAAATCCTAACCATTTTTTAGGGTGCATCTTCTCCACTCAGTCTTCCTTGGTTTATTCAGATAACCTAATGTAATTCATAAATTATCTTGTATTGAAATATTTATGTTCAATACTATGATTTGTCTCTTCCAGCAATTGGGTTCATATTGGACAGCAGGGTGTGTCTTGCACAAGGTGATATCTTATCTTGTTTTAACCTACAACAGCTCATTGTTCAATGATGGTACTCTGTAATGTGCTGAACAAACAGATGAATAAACTAACCACCCACAACTCATCTTGTAAGCACCTGTATATAGCTGTAAGGGAATTATTTAGTAACTGCTTAAAATGTATTCAAATTGGTTGTTTTACATTAAGTTCATAATTGAAAAGCAAGCTAGTCAGAGCTAATTTAATGAGATATGTTGCAAAGGAACATACACAATAACAGAAAGCCACAGAAAGTGGGAGTGGTGTAGAAACATGCTTTCAAGAATAACATTTTACTGATTTATAAGGCAAGTAAAAATAGAAGTGAACAGTGAAAAGACTGAAATAATTTTTCCTCTATTTTTTTTAATGTTTCTTTTGCTTCTGGCCATGACAAAAACCAAGTTATGGTAGATAAAAGATAGCACTTCAGTTGGTAAGAACTGACAGTGGTTAGCAGAAATATATGGAAACCATATAAAGCAGTAAGTTAAAAATTACTTTAGGAAATCTGGGATCTTCAGTCAAGGCTGGAATAATACTGTAAAATGTAAATTTGAAAGAAAAAAAAAGTGAAAAAGAAGCCAAGTCATGATTAAAAGGGTTGTCTTAAAACATTAAATTTTCCCTGAATTTTTGTCCTTATACCAAATCCTCAAAGTAATCAAGACATAGTTACATCCTGTTATTCTTTTGGTAATTTTTTTAAGTAAAAAAAGCGGTAATGATTAGGTCATGATCAAAATATTTTCCAACTCTGCTATTATCATTGGGGAGATACCTAACCAACTCCATCACTTTTATTTTTTTTACTCCTAGTAAGTTTCCTTGCAAAAAATAGGGTGTTTAATAAATATTTGGTAAATGAGTGAATGAATGTATAAAGAATGAAGAAATGATACTAGTGACATCTAGTGTCATCTAGTGGTAGCTCTTTGAATGGTGTGCTGAGTATGTCAGAGGAATTGAACAATTTTCATAGGTCCATGCTTGGAGTTCAGTTTTATAAGGGACACAAAATGGTATAAAATATGAGATGATCTTAATACCCTTGGCTTTAGACCCCTGGTTCCAGGTACGTCCCCAGGTCTGATCTCCTATCTGAGATTCCAGTCTTGCCAGGGTTTCTTGGGCTTCGTTCTGTACCTGTTTTCCCAGCTCCAATCCACATATATAATTTATAATCCACATATATTTTTTGCTAGTAGATTAAACTGTTAGATTAATCTGGGGGAAATGTAGTTTGTGCAAAGTCACTATCTTATTCTACTCACATTATTTATTCACTGTGGCAATTTTTCCCCTTGCTATAACATTTGAGCTTACAGGTCTTTAATTTTCAGAACTAAACCTTTTACCCTTTTATTGCACGACCATTTTATTGTTGGCTCTTTTCCCAGGGTGCTGGCACATCCTCCGTCCTCCATGAAATGTTAAAGAGTAACAGATGTAACCTTGCAAAAACTTCAACCAATTCGGCAAGTACTTAGTGAAGTAAGTCATACTCTTTGTAAGTTTGAATCCAGCCTCTTTACGACCACTCTACTGTCAGTCTCTTGCTCTCTTTCTTGCATTCTCTGTCCTTATCTCTATCCATAGTATGGTACTACTGTCTACTGTATCTATCAGGCTCTATATCTGGCTGCTAGGGACAGACATTCAACTCCAAATGGCTTAAGGAAAAAAGGAATTTGTTTGCTAGGTTATCTAGGCAGTTGAAGGGTACAAAGACAGGACTAGATCTAGGGCCATATGTTAGCTTGATTCAGTAACTTCTTTCATGGACAGGGAAGAAGCCACTGAAAGCTTCAGGCTCACACAGCACTTACCACTCCCAATTCCAAAGTGGGGACATGGGAGAGATTGAGTACCCTGATTGGTCTTCCAGGGTCCCACCACCAGTCTAAAAGCATGTTGCTAGATTGATAACAAAGCCCAAAGTGAAGCGAGAATCTGGCAGCCATTCTGAATAGTTCTCGTCTCCCACTCCTACATATCATAAAAATCCACTTTGCAAATTTGAATTAGCCATATATTTGAACATAAGAAGAAAATATATCCAGGAAGGCCCTTCAGTTATTATAAAGACCAAAACCTAGGAGTGAGAAACCAAGCGTTTCAGCTGTGCTATTGAATAAACTCAATGAGGTGAATAAATAAACCTGAAACAATAGCCCTTTCTGAGCCAGAGTTTACACAATACAGTGCACAGAAAAGGTGAAAGACTCTCCACAGGAGGGCTCTGTAGGACTTTTTTCCCCCATTTGTTGGCCTTGTCTTGTCAAGGTTTTCTGGGTAAGTAACCTGACCTTGAGTTTTGCGCAGGCATCATTTACAAGAGTTAATTAACTTCCACCAGATAGCAGTTACTCTATTGGTTATCTCCAAAGAAAAAAGCAGCACTGTGTTGGAAGCTCGAGTTTGAGGAATGGAGTAGGGCACAAGTACAGCCAACTCAAACAGATTTGGTGCTCTGTCAGTATGCTGGAGAAGACAACGAAGCCAGTGTGGTTCTTACTACTTGGCCCTTTGCCTTAGATGAAGCATTAGGTTCCCTATCTGAGAATTCTGCTGCCCTTCGCTGGAAAGACCAGCTGACTGGATGATCTAATCATTCTTCTCCCTTTGCCAACCTCTGTGTGTAATCCATTGTTATAATTATTAAGCAACATCCGCTGGAATCTCTGGGAATGGTATAGGAAGTTAGAAATAACAAATGCAGGGAATACAGCCTTCCTCTGTGATGTCAGCTTCTGTCTCAGATTAAATATTTTTAGAGGATATCCCAGTTAAGCCAGACACCTTGTTTACAATGGGGCGATATTGCAGAGGGTGGCAAGAGGACAATACACTTACGGCACAAGTTACCACCGTGCAGTCACTTATGTCAAAGTTTCACGTTACAGCTGATTCACTGGCTACTCTGTCAGGGTCAAGCCTGACAAGCTTCTCCACTTTGAGAACCTCTGTGGACTCAACGCCATCAAAAAGGGAACTTAAACAGACAGCTCTTCGGTACATTACCATGCATCTCAGTATCCCTGATTTTTATTAATTAATCTTTTATGTACATAGCAGTTCCTGATAAAGATGACAACTGCCCTTGTGATTTCCTTATGGATTTTTTTATCCCTTAACCAACCAACCAACAAACAGGGGTGGCTCTAGAATTTCCATAAAGAAAAGACTTCAAAATGGCAATTTATCTGGGAGGGACAGCCAGGGGACTTTTTTCTTGAAGGTGGATAGCAAATACATCATCTTTGCTTAGACGATGTGATTTTTGGGAGGGGTGGTATGGTGGCTACTATGGAAAGGCAAGAGACCCCTGAGCCATCTCTTGGCTGAATCACCACCTTGGGTGAGCTTGACATGCCTAAATACCTAAGACACAAAGATTTTATCTAAACTGACTAAATCTGACCAGTGTCATAAATCAGGTGCTCAGGTTAAACAAAGCCAAGAATAAATCCTCACAATCCTTTGACATAAGTATTATTGTTCACATCCCTTCTCCTTCCCCCTACATCCATCCTGGTGTAAAGTAAGACCAATATATTACTACTTGCCATGGCCATAGAATAAGCTGGTGGAGTCAAGTTTATTAATTCTGTAAACTCTCTGATGTCTCAGGGACAAGCGATTGCATAGTCACAGATGACAGAAGGCTAGAGACAAATACTTGGCTTGTGTAATGTGAAAGGAGCTCTCTGATAGACAAACGCAAAAGCAGCTTCAATTTTCAGGCGGTCTGAGAAAGGAGAGAGCTGGTTTCCATGTGGGCATAGTGCCCTCTGGTGCTGCTTTCAGGCTCCTGCCTGCAGAACTGGCTATGGGAATGAAATCCTTCACAACTTGACCAACACCAATGATTTATGTAACGGGGCTATCCTTAAAATAGCGCTTTTCCATTTTAAAACTGTGCTCTTTGTGTGTAAAACTATTCCCCATTGCTTTAATCTAGCACAAAAATAAGAATTTGGTGGGACACAGGAAGATGAATGGAGGTAGTAGCCAAACAGAAAAGACATGCACTTCTTCCAGCTCATCCGCGATGATTTGACTCTCTGAAGGCAATCAGTTCTCAAGAGAAAGAAGATATCAACCCTCATTCCTAAGGTTAAGTTCATTACTTTCACACCCAATGGAGCTCCACACATAAGTTCATCTTCTGTGGAAGCATCTAATTTAGTTTAGTTTGGTTTCCTTTGGTTTGTTTTCAAACTTCACATCCATTGGTCATTTCTACATATGAAAGAAAGAATGTTATACTTTTCTAATGACAGATTTTCCACAATTGGGGTATTTGTTCCAGGTGTATATTTTCTTTGGGATTTTTTTTTTTTTTTTTTTTTTTACTTATGGCTAGAAATTTCAAGTTGGTGATGATCAGAAAATGGCTTTCTCTGTAAAGATTCATTACAACAACCTTCCTTGTTTCTAGATAAGAATCCTGGTCTAAATTTCAGTGATAAAACTAAACATGAAACTATTGCTCCAATCAGTTAAGTCTGCATCAGTTTGTCTCATTCTTTTAAAAAGATCAAACTGATGAATGATAAGGGGGAGAAAGTAGCCATTTTAGTTCATGTCTTCCACGATACTCATATTCACCCATCTTGCTATAAAGGGTAATGTTTGGCTTGTTTCTCCTCTTCCCCCCTCTTCCCTTTCTATCCCTTTTTCTATACACTATGGATATAATGCATAGAATGATTAGGGCTGGGAAATATTGCTTTAGAATGAAGAAGGGACACTGGCAGCATTCACACCTATAGGTATATATTATTTAATTATAACAGTGTAGGTCTACATTGTGTGCGTGTGTGTGTGTGTGTGTGTGTGTTTAAATTTTTTTGAATTACGCCAACAATTGAAATTCAGGTGATTTCATTAAAAATCCAAAATTTGAAGCTGCCTGTTAGATTGATTCTCTACAAGTCCCTTCACCTGCCGGCCCCAGGAGGACTCTGAGTTCATGGTGCTTGATTTAGGGGCCACTCTTATTGGATGGATTTCTGTTAACATTCAGACCACTGGGTACTGGTGCTGAACGTTGCAGGGGTTCTACAAAAATATTAATCTGAAGCCCTATCAGCTCCATCTCACCTCACCTACTTTGCTTCCTCCAACTACAGAACCAAATTTCAGCCAGTCCCTACCCACCCTCTTCTCTGCAGTGGCCCAGGACAGAAAGGCTCACAGCCCAGAGATGACGTACCTTCTAACATCTCCATCCACTGCTCCCCACAGTGACTCTAGCACTGAGGAATCTGGGTAAGAGGCACAGAAGTAATCACACTGCAACTACTCAGAAGGAAGGTCCTGGTCCCATCCAGCACCTCCGAAGTCCCACAAGGAACCTTCACATTAGAAAAATCATTCTTTCCTCTGATTGGATGTGGCCCTGCAACAAGGCTCATATCTTGGGAAGTGGAGCACAGTTCAGATTTTAGCCCTCACTCTTCCCCCTCAACTAGTGCACCCTTGTGCAGTGATCAAACTGAGCGACTATTCTCAGACCCCCTGGTATCAACTAACCTTGTTTATAACAACCTGCTCATGGCACCTTTGGTTAGGTTATTTTTCTCCACTGTCCACTGGATGGCAATCTTAGTTCCACATCAACATCTTACTTTCTTTAGGCAGGATAACCATCATTGTCTTTCTCCCTACACAAATACAGTGCTTTCATCTTTCTTTTTTTTTGTTAACCTTACCTGGCTTTTTCTGACTACTTTAGTTTTGGCCATTCTCCTGAATTCTTGTGGCATTAATGCTTAGCATTGTCATTCAACTAAGCATTTATTAGTTTCATATACTTATTCTGTCTTCTCTGCCAATTCAATCCTAAATCATTCTCATTGTGATATAGAAGCTCAGTAAATATTTCATACTGAATTAAATGGATTTCTGGCAAGAACACGGCTCTAGCACCTGAAAGAGTCTTTGGGGACTTCTGATTTGAACATGATAGATTAACAGGGATTGGGGTTGCCAGACAAAATCCAGGGAACACACTAAAATTTGAATTTCAGACACATTTATACTATGACTATGGATCTCATATATACTTAAAAATTATTCGTTGTTGATCTGACATTCAAATTTAACAAGGAGTCTTGTTTTATTTTGTTTTGCTAAATCTGGCAACCCTTCTGGGGGTGGATTACTCTCTCATCTTAAACAACTAAACAAACAAACAAGCAAAATGAAACAATTATTTTCAGAAGTTGCCAAACATGCAGTGCAAGAGAACAATCCCTGAGAGAAGTGGGCAAAGGGGGAAATCTTTATGATTACCCCAGCTTCCTTTCTAGAGAGTTTTCAAGCTTCAGCACAGAAAGAAGAAACTCACATAGAGCTTGGTAGTCTCTCAGAGTTGACAGTGTGGGGGGGGGGCACACTGGCTAGAACTCTTAGAGTACCAGAAAGTGATTGCAAAGGGCTCTTCTTGATTTTTCAGCTGAGTACTGATTAGTGCACATTTATAAAGGAAATACCCAAAGCGGAGGGTCTAGGGTGGGAAACCACTAGAAAGGAGCAGGTGGAACAATTTCTGGAGCTCACACAAGGCTGGGTAGAGTTTATATTCTCAAAAACCAGAGTGGAAAAAGCTCACAATACATAATGAAGGCAGAAATCGTCAAATCTGACTAAAAAAGCAGGCCACAATTATATACTACCTATAAGAAACCCACTTCAAATCTAAATAAATAAGTTAAAATGAAAAGTTTGGAAAAATAATGTACAATGTTAACAACTAATCAAAGAAAGCTGCAGTGGTTATAGAAATGTAAGACAAGGTAGACTTCAGGGCAAAAAGTATTATCAGGGATAACAAGTATATTTCATAGTGATAAAAGGGGAAATCATCAAAAAGACAAAACAATTCTAAACGTTTATGACCCTAACAACAGAGCTTCAAAATACACAAAACAAAATGTGACAGAATTGGAAGGAGAAATAGACAAATTCAGTACTATAGCTGAAGATTTCAATATTCCACTAACAATAAATTGAATAAATAGGAAGAAAATCAATATAGAAGATTGATTTTCAATAAACTTGACCTAACTGATATTAATAGAATACTCAACAGAAGCAGAGAACTTTTCAGTATGTCCTAAACATTGACCAAGATAGACCATATTATGTGCCATACATAAAACAAGGCACACTCAATTTGTAATAATTCAAATAATTCAAAGGTATGTTATCTAACCACAAAATTAAAAATAAATGTGAGAAAGATATTTGGAAATTAAATAGCACAATTCTAAAAAAACAAACAAACAAACAAACCCAAGCCCTCTAAGTAAAAAAAGGATCACAAGGGAAATTAGAAAGTATTTTGAATAGAATGAATGAAAATTAAAATAAAATATATCAAAATGTGTGGGGATGCGATGCTGGTTAAGCAGTGGAAAGGGAGAAATACATACATGCTTATATCAGGAAAGAAGGAAGATCCAATCAATGACCTAAGCTACATGAGAAAGAAAAGTAAATTAAAACAGAAGATAGGAAATAAAGACAAAAGCAGAAATCAATGAAATAGAAAGCAGAAAAACAATAGAAAAAAATCAACGAAACCAAAAGTTTGTTCTTTGAGATATCAATAAAATTGATAAATCCTACTTAGACAGTGTTGAGAAAAAAAGAGAAAAGACATAAATTACTAATATCAGGCTTGAGAGAGGTGACTTTATTATAGATTTTACAGACATTATAGAAATAACAAAGGAATACTATGAACCACTTTATGCCTATAATAACAGCTTAGATATAATGGACAAATTCTTTGAAAGACACAAGATGTCAAAGCTCACTTGAGAAAATAGGAAATCTAAATAGCCCTATATCTATAAATTGAATTTGTAGTTTATAAATTTCCCACTAAGAAAACTCCAGGAAGAGATTACTTCACTGGTGAATTCTTTCGAACATTTAAGGAAAAAAATAATACCAATTCTACAAAATCTCTTCCAGAAAATCGAAGAAGAGGAAATACTTCCCAACTCATTCTAAGACCAGTATTACCCTAAAAACAAAATCAATCACAGACATTAATTACAAAGAAAACTATTGACCAATATCTCCTCTAAAAGTAGATGCCAAAATCCTTTTAAAATGATAGCAAATTAAATCTGGCAATTGTACAAAGGATAATACATCACAACCAAGTAGGATTTATTCCAAAAATGCAAGACTAGTTTAATCTTTGAAAATCAATGCAATTAATCATATTAACAGACTAAACAAGAAAAAAATGATATCAACAGATGCCCAAAACAGCCTATTTAACAAAATTCAACATGATTAAAAATTTTCCAAAAAAAAGCCAACCTAGAAATAGAAGTTAACTTTTTTAACCTAATAGAGAATATATACAAAAAGCTTACAGCTACTATTCTATGTAATGGTGAAAGACTGAATGCTCTCCTCCCAAGATCAGGAACAAGGTAGGGATGTCTTTTCTCATCACTCCTATTCAACATTGCATAGAAGTACTAGCTAGTGCAAAAAGGCAAAAATAAAAAAATAAAAGGCATAAAGATTGGAAAGGAAGAAATAAAATCACCTTTATTCAAAGATATGACTGTGTATGTAGACAATCCCAAAGAATCTACAAAAAAAAAAAAAAAAGACTTTTGGAATTAATAGGGGAGTTTAGCAAGGTTACAGAATATAATGCCAATATACAAAAGTTAATTACAATGAACTGGAATTTGAACTTTAAAAAAATATCATTTATGTCCTGGTGCAGTGGTTCACTCCTGTAATCCTAGCACTCTAGGAGGCTGAGGCAGAAAGATTGCTTGAACTCAGGAGTTCGAGACCAACCTGAGCAAGAGCAAGACCCTATCTCTACTAAAAATAGAAAAAATAAGCCTGGTGTGGTGGTGCACGCCTATAGTCCCACCTATTCAGGAGGTTGAGCCAGGCAGATCCCTTGAGCCCAGGAGTTTGAGGTTGCGGTGAGCTACAATGATGCCACTGCACTCTACCCAGAGCAAGAGTGAGATTCTGTCTCCACCCCCCTCAAAGATATATACATATGTCATTTACAATCACATCACAAAAGAAGTATTTGGCATATATCTAATAAAATATGTATAGGATTTGTATGCAAAATACTGAAAGAAATCAAAGAAGACCTACATAAATGAAAAGATGAACCACTCTTGTTTTCTAACGCTTCTTCCTTTCATTTGCTTCAATACCACCACAACAAAAACAGGGTCTTGCTATGTTGTCCAGGATTTGAACTCCTCTGCTCAAGTGATTCTCCTGCATCAGCCTCCCCAGTGGCTAGGACTACAGGTGCACGCCACCGTGCCTGGCTAAAATCCATACTACAGATCATTCATGAAGCCTAGGAGATGCAGGAGGTGTGCAGTGAAGGCAAAAAAATAAGTTGATATGGATTATTAGACCACACCGCTAGAAATTTTTCACTGACCCCCTTTTTCCCAAGTTTTGTGCCATATTTTTCCCCATTGTCTACCCCAGTTCTACCTTTTGTATTTTCCTCTTTCTCTTTTTCTCTCCACTCCTGAAATTTCTATTTGTTCTTTAAATGGAGTCTTTCAGCTGTCTTTTTAACTTTCTTCTACCACGCCAAGCAGCTTATCAGGGTATTTGCCTAAGCAAGATAGTTCTGTCCCTAAAATATTTGAGACAGAGACAGAAAGGGGGGGGGGGAGAGAGAGATAGAGAGAGAGAGAGAGAGGGAGAGAGAGAGAGAGAGAGAGAGAGAGAAATTGAAAGATATTTTCCTCTAACCTCTTCAACTTGGTGTTTGGATAGAGTTGATATACATTTAATCATTCTACGAACTTTGTATTACCATTTTATAAGCTTATAAATATAAGTTGTCATTGTAATTTTTGATAATAGTGACAACTTCGGTGAGAATGAAAGGCCTGGACAAGGCAAGTCACCAGAAAGCCCTCCTCAGGGGGGACAGACGGTGGCAATGGGACTCTCCATCAGCCTTCTGTGTGCTCAGTAAACACTTCCTGAGCACCTTCTGTGTGCGGGTGAGACACTGGAACTGGAAGAAAAATAGCATTTAGTCCTGACTTTCTTGATATTCCCTGCTGAGAAAGACCAATGTGTAGACAAATACATAAAATATAATAAAGTGGTTAAGGGATATTTAACTGACCACACAGAAAACTTTTGGGAAGAGTCTAGATTCAAATATCCTATCCCATTTTCTAATCTGTGGCTCAATAGAAACAGTCGCCTTATGGAATAGTATAAACAGACGCTATAGAACCATTTAACTTGCTAAATGTTTTGGAAGTCTGTTGACAATGTGTCTACCATAGCATCCTGATATGCTAGGGACTTGTAAATGCATGGCTACTGTCCACACGCCCCAAGGCAAGGTTGGAGAATCAGAGTCTATGCATCATCTCTGACCAATAAACTATGCAACGATCCTCTGTATTTTGGGATTCATGTTTAAATGATTAAACTATTTCTTCCATAGCTCTCTGAGCAATTTATTACTTTACTCACAAAAGCAGATAAGAGTTTTAGTAAAGCAGAACAGTTACAAGCCTTGCTTCTGGGTCATACAGTCCAGAGTTTGAATCCTGAATCTGTCCCTTACCTCTGATTAGCCTCACTAAAGTTCACTTCCGTCTCCTTATCCATCAACTGGGGATAACAACGACAGTCAATCCTAGGAAGTGTGGTGAGGACTAGGTTAAACAGTGCAGGTGAAGTTCTCAGCACCACGTCTGAATGGAGGGAGAGCTGAAAAAGTGCTTTTGCTGTTTGAAAGAATGTCAATTTGTAAATTGCAATGCTCCTGAGCTGGCAGTAGAGGGAGCACAGTCATTGGGAACAGGACTTGAGCAAATGGACAAGATAGATACTAAGCCCTTTCACAAGGCAATGCCCCTGTTCTAATAGAGATTGAGCAACCTGCACACAGATGAGCTGGTGAGACCCACCCAAGCCAGGAAGTCTTGTCCCAATAATCTTCACTGCCCCACTCCTTTGGTACTACCATAAGCTACCGCAGAGTTTAATGCTCCTTTCTATGCATATATGTTGTCTGTCTAGCGTCCGAGTCCAGCTCACCCCGATTTCCTTGGGACACACACGAGACGAACTGGGAAGAGAGAAGAGGTAAGGTGCTACCACAAAAATGAAAACCTGCAAATGTTTATATTCTCTATACACGAATTGGGAGAAGATGGAGCTGGCTTACTTCTGTTATAGCAGCAAAAGTGAAATCTCCTCTTTTCCTCTGTCTCCAACATAAGCAGCTCCACTTGGCAAAAGCGCCATCAGAAGAGCTGACTTTGAATTTGCTCTGCCTCGTATTTACAGGTGTGAACCTGCTGCCTCACCTGATTCTCTTCTTCTCTTCATGTGTACAGTGAGCAGGGACGGGAGGGCGGAGGCTTAAGTCAGTGACCTCCAACGGTCCTCACAGCTCGATTATTATTCTAATGCTGGCAGACATCGAGCACTTTCCCTTATCCCATTTCTTACATTAAATCCTCGAATCTTCCCAGCAATTTCCCGTGGGATATAATACCCCCACTTTTATAGACAGAGACTTTGGGGCTCGAAGAAGCTAGATAACTTATCCAACTTTGTACCACTGGAAACTGGCACACCAGAGCTAGAATCTACTTTTCTGAAAGTCTTTATTCTGAAATTTCTCTCTTGGGGTGATGCAACAAGAAATTAAGTATAAGGTTTGTGGGCTTGTCACCAAGGTAAATGGGGGGCCCTTTTAGAGGGGAGACAGGAATCTAGGAGGGCCTTTAACTTTGAAAAAATTTTCATGGATTTTATGTTAGCATTTGGTTTGTTTGTTTCTTTGTTTTACTTTGGATTTTCTTTTCTTTTTTTTTAATCCTTGTTAGTCTCTGAGGGACTGGTGAGACCAGGGCTAGTGTAGAGCCAAGAAATTGAGGACTTGCTTGTTTAGACTTGACTCTAGGAAAGGGAAACAAAGTGGACCTAGAGATGTCTTTTCTTAGATGTCTGGCTCAGTTCAAGAATTAGAAAGGGAGAGAGAGAGGTTTAAGGCTTGTCCTTTAACCAAGAGAAAAATGTTTTTTGAGCAAGATAGGTGCCTTGTGATAGGCACCTCTGGGTAAACTGATCACAGTGGCCATGATATGGCAAACAGAGCAGAGCTTCTCTAAGTGGTATCTGCAGATCCCTCAGGGTGGTCCCCAAGATCTTTTCAGGGGGTCTGCAAGGTTATACTATTTTTATAATACTACTGATACACTTCTGCCTTTTCACTCTGTTGACATTTGCTCCAGTGGTAACAAAGCAATGGTGGGTAAAACTGTTGGTGCCTTAGCAAAGAGCTTAATGGTGCCAAATTATACAGCAGTTATTATAAAACAAAATTTTAAAATTTTAAAAATGCCTGTTTGATTTAAGAACGTTTTTGATGAAGCAGTAAAAATTATTAATTCGATTATATCTCAGACCTTGAGTACATGTATTTTAATATACTCTGTGTGATGAGATGGGAAGTACATGTATACTAAAGTATGATGATCATCTCAAGGAAAAGCACTTGTGTGACTGAGTTGCCAAAATAAGCCCGTCACTTCAAGGAAAACAACGGTAATATCTGTTGCCAGTAAGAAGCTTGGAGCTTCCAAGCAAAAATTAGAATTTGGAGAACTTTATATACATCACCATGAGTGTGACAGCTTCCCAATACTTAAAGTGCTTTTCTGATGAGAGCAGTGGTGATATTACCCAATGTGAATTTCTGATACTGCGTGATGAAATATGTCAGCATTTAGAAAATCTGTATAATACAGTAGATAAACATTTTTCAAATGGCCAATGTCTGACCCTTCAAAATTGTGTGTGGGTAAAAATTCTATTCAAAACATGATATAACAAAAAGGATTTTAAGGTAGCAGTATATAGAAAGTTTATTTATAAAGTTTCAGATTTCACAAAGCAATTAACCCTTAAGAAATTACCCTTGTTAAATTTTGGGATTTAAATTTAAATTTTGGGATGGGACCAAGGTATCAAAGAAGAATAACTACATTATCTGAAAAGGCCATTATAATACTTTTCCCTTGTCCAACTACATAACGGTATGAGTTCAGGTTTTCTTCAAATATTTCAATCAAAACAACATTCTGCAACAGATTGAATGCAGAACAATATGAGAATCCAGCTGTCTTCTCTCAACCCAAGCATTAAAGAGATTTTTTAAGTATGTAAATCAATGCCGCTCTTCTCACTAACTTTTTGTGTTGGAAGATATACTTGTTTTTCACAAAACATGTTTAATACATAATTGGTTTATTATTGTAATTTTAAATGAAGAAATAGTTTAACTTTTTCTCATATTTAAGTTTTAAGGCAACAAATAATTTCACACAGAACAATAATACACAAACATTTTTAGGGTTGTCAATAATTTATAAAAGAAAAAAGATGTCGAGACCAGTTTGAGAACTGCTGCGGGAGTCCCAGGTGAGGCTCTTAAAAGGAGGAAGACAGCAACAAAACCTCTGCTTTATATAGCAATTGAATACAATGATGACAAGGACACACAAAACCAATATGATTAACACTGTATGGCAGGAAGTGAAAAGTGCTACTAAATGAGTGGTCTAGATCAGCGCTGTCCAATATGGTAGCTACGAGCCACGTGTGGCTATTAAGCACTAGAAATGTGGCTAGTCTGAATTGAGATGTCCAATAAGTGCTAAATATATACCAGCTTTCAGAGATATAGTATGACATAAGGAATGCAAAGTATCTCATTACTAATTTTTTATGTTGATTATATGCTGATATGTTAATATTCTTGTGTTATTTATAATATTAAAATTAATTTCACCTGTTCCTTTTTATTTCCTTTTTAATGTGACCATTAGAAAATTTAAAATGACGTGTGGCTTGTGTTTGATTTCTCTTGGACAGTGCTGGTTTGGACAGGAAGTGCGATATGAATTCAGAACAGGGAAATGTTGCTACGGATTCAGGTCATCAGTGAAGTCTTCACAGAGAACCATAGGATGTCAACAAGTAAATAAGTTAGGGGAGGAAATTCCAGGTGAAGAGAGCATCAATAGTGAAGTATGAGAGGTTAATCTGGGCAGCAGGGGAGACTGGTTTGGGTTGCATCACAGGCTCCTGTAGGGGAGAAAAGTTTCCCAGATAGATTGGGACCAAATTGTACAGAACTTTGAGTGCTAAGAGTTTGGACTTTTTCCTATAGGCAATGACTGCTTCCCCAGAAGAAAACCAGGCTTCACCCCGTAGCTGGTGGAATAGCCTGAATTCAGCATTTTTTCATGTGGAGACAGAGCAGCATAAGCTGGCGACCAGGAGCAGACCTACCTGACCAGGACATTTAGAGTGATACAGAAAGTGTGACTTTGGCATTCATTGACCTATCTGCGGGGAGGAGTGGTCAATTTAAGCCCATGATAATAATGTCACTGGGAGAGGAGAAGAATCCAGAGGCCACCTGTGGGATGGCTAATCAGGGTGAGGGGGAAACAGGCCTTTGACCTTGGCAGTCTTTTGACCTTGCGGTGTATTGCTCTAGGCATGTGTGTAATCAGAGTGAGTGATGCTTTCTGCCCTTCTTTCAGTCTGCCTGCCTTTATTTTTTGTCTTTATTTTACTGAACATTTATAGGACTCTAACTATGAGTCAAGGGGTTGACATCTGGCTCCAAGGAGATGAGATGAAAAGACCACTGAGGTGGGAGTGTAAACACCTCTTAATGCAGCTCAGTGGCTGACTCATTGAGTAACTTTGGTTACCGTTCTGGGCCTCAGTCTCTACAGATAATAATCAGATGGGACCAAGGATTCCTCCAACTCTGTGATTCTAGAACAGGCCAGTGTCACAAAGGGAGAACATACCATAGCAACCAGGCGCAGGGCTACTCAGGGACAGTAGGAGGAGGCTGGGCCAGTAAGGGCAGGCAGTGGCGGCCTACCTGGGATTGGCCCAAACCGCTGGGTGAAGCTGCCCTCCCGCGTGAGCAGACCCTGCTGGAACTGGAGCACAGTGAGCTCTAGGAGTTTGGCGTTTTGATCCTGGCTACCCGCCCTTCCATGCCAGGGGCTGGCTCACCAGGCTGAGTGGAGTGGGAGAGGGAGATAGGCGGCTGAAGAATTTACCTCCAGGGATCTCAAATTGGGAAAACCGCTGAAGAAAGTGCGTGTGTACCCGCCCCTCCCCTTTCCTCTGGCATCCGGGGGCCACCTGCGGTGGCAGGAGCGGCTGGTAGAGACGAGAGGGAGAGGGAAGGGGGCGCCCTACCTGTTTCTGCGATTTAGCACTTCTGGAATAGAAAGTGGGTGGGAACCGACCCAGGTAAAGTCCCAGAGCCGCCAACACTGACGCACAGGAAAGCCTCAAGTGGGAGGAGAGATGCAAATCCCCTATTGACGATGGCGTCAGCAGCTCCGTCCCGGGGACTGTGAGGGGCGATTCTGGCTTTGGACTGGAGCGCAGCCTGGGACCTGGGCTGAGAGCGAGCCAGGTAAGCAGGGCAGCCCACGCCTTCGTGCCGCCTCTCCGGGGAGGAAATGCCTGTGCAGGACGCCACTGAAACTTTGCTTTCCCTCGGCGTTTGGGCACTGGCTTCATTTTAGCTTGTCTGAGGAGGGGTGACTGTGAGGAGAAGCGTGCACCCCAGCTCCCCAGGTGCTCTGGCGCGGGTCTCCGCGGAGCCTGCCTGAAGGCCGGCGTCCCGGCGGGGGAGGCGGGGGCGGCCGCGGAGGAGCGTCCCCGCCGCTGCTGCCGGCGAGCGCCTGGCGCTCCCAGCCGGCCTCTCCAGAGCGCGGCTGCCTGACAGGAGTTTGGCATGCCCGGGTTTCAGGAAAAAGCCTGCAGCTACAGCAGCCTGTGATTGTGGCTTTGGCGAGCGCGAGTGACATTTTAGGGCAGGTCATCTGCTTCGCGAGGCGCAGGTCACAGAGCCAGCGCGGCGCCACGGGCTCCCAGACGGTGGGTCCAAGTGCCCGGCGTGTCTAGGGGCTGCAGTGGAGAGGTGTCCTGGGACTGTGGACACCTTATGCTTCCCTTTTAAAGCCTTAAGTCAGGGTCTCTGAAAGGAAGACTCAGGTCTTTGTAGTGACCTTTTTTCCCAGTGTTTATTTTTATTATTTAATTTTTTTTCTTTTCATTTTTAGTTGATGCATAATAATTGTACCTATTTATGGGATACAGAGTGGTATTTCGAAACAAGTATACAATGTGTAATGATCAAATCAGGGTAATAAGGATATCAATTAACTCGAACATTTATCATTTTTCTGTGTTGTGAATATTCAGAATGCTCTTTTAGCTTTTTGAAAACACACACTAAATTATCGTTTACCGTATTCTCCCTGCAGTGTTCCAGAAGCCCACAAGTTATTCCTCCCATATGGCTGGAAGTTTGTGTCTGTTAACCAACCTCTCCCTACTCCCCTCCCTGCCCTTCCCCGACTCTAGTAATCACAATACCACTCTCTACTTTTATGAGCTCATTAATTTTTAGCTTGTATATATGAGTGAAAACACGCAGTATTTATTTTTCTGTGCCTGACTTATTTCACTTAACGTAATGTCAGGAGTGATCTAACATTAAGATAGGTTAGTTCTTAGTTAGATAACAGGTTTTTGTTAAATCATAGCCAGGATTTAACAGCAGTAATGATTAAAATTGTAATGCTATTTTCAGCTTGTGTTGTCTGTTGTCATTAATTAGACTAATTGATAGAGATATAGCAAGACAATGTTGATAGTACTGTGGAAACAAATGTTCCAACAATTTTGTGTGGTCTAGATGTATACCCAGTATATGGAAAGACAAATGGGTCCCGCTCAGGAGACCTCAAGTTGCCCCTTAGAAGCTGCACACCTTGGGCAGAAGAGCACTTTCCTATTTAATCCTCAAGATTTTTTCCTTTTTAAACTTAACACAATACTAACTATCCACCTACCCTAGTCATAGCAATGTCAGAAGTGCTGCTCATCTTCATTTAACAAGCACATATTGAGCACTTACAATATGCTAGAATTGTAAAGTAGAAAGTCTTCATAAAGTGATATGTAAATAGAACATTACTTCTTTTCTCACTTGCTTTCTCTTTAGCAAAACATTGGCAACAACTTTCTTTCTATACATTTTATATCATTTCCTGGGAGCTCAGAGGAAAGGTGTTCAAAATGGTTCTATTTGAAACCTGAAGAATATGTCTATGAAATATATGAAATTTATTACCCTGATGTTTTTTACAGGCAAAAAGAAAGCTTCACCTACCTATAAGATATGTTGAAATGCTATGGTGATTAATCATGTGAAAGAGTTTTTTTCTCTGACCTAGAATTGCTGACAAAACAATAAAAAAAATTGGCTTTGGAAAAAGTAAAATACAGTAATTTCAAGGAGGCAACATCATATTAATTTTCCTGAGTTAGGAAATACATCTACAGCTTCTAAATTGGCCAGAGTGGGGTTACCTGGGGGAAAGCCATACTATTGCTTTATGATAGCCTGCCCCATATGTGTCAAGCGTGGTTTTTTTCCTCCTTGAGTAACTTGAGCTTTTAACCACTGTCAGATGCACACCAGAGACGAATTAAATTTTAAAAGCTTTGTCCACCCCTAGTGGATCATCTAGAGAGAAATAAAAATATTTATTGGTTCAGAAATATTTTTAACTTAAAGAACTAGAGCCCATGGAAAATGCATATATGATATGCTTCGTGAAGCTAAGACAATATTAGACCAGAAGGCAGGAAAATAAAGCTGACTCTAGAAGCCAGACAATTCCGAAATAAAGAAAAAAGGATTTGGCAGTTTTGTATAAAAGAAGCTTTTTGGGGGGTGTTTCTTATATGTAAAACCTAAAGAGGGTCTTAGGAGATATAGTGAATGTTGATTATGTTTGTCTTCAAGTTGCTCCAAGTCTAATAATAAAGAGGGAGCAAGGGATAGGGAAGGAGTTGGTTGAGAATCCAAGGTCATGTAGACAATGAAGAGCAGGGTGCAGGGTGTTTCAGGGAGGAGAAGTGAAAGCTTCCTGGAGAAGGTGGAGTTCATGTTAGAGCAAGGAAAGATGCAGTTTGGGGGCAGAAGAAGACTGCTGTCTTTATTAGTGTTGACTTACAGAAAAACTTAAAGGAATTGCAGCATTTTGGATTGAAAGCATTTTTTTTCCATCTTCTTCAGTTGAGTGACTAGAAAAGAAGAGAAATTTTTCTCCAGTTACTTAACTATTAGATAACATTGGTTAAATTCTAAGGAAAGAAGAAAACAGGTACTATAGCTATCAATGATATTTTAAAACTCTAATTTTACTCCTTTTATAGCATGTCTCAGTGGAATCAAGTCCAACAGTTAGAAATCAAGTTTTTGGAGCAAGTAGATCAATTCTACGATGACAACTTTCCAATGGAAATTCGACATCTGCTGGCCCAGTGGATTGAAAATCAAGACTGGTAGGACCACATGTATTTTCTCTAGAAATTGATGCACAAATGCTTTATGCTGTATACCTGTGGATTTATTTTATGGTCCACTTTTGACTCAGTAGATGCGTTCTTTTCAGGTAAAGAACTTCAAGGATTTGGCAAGCCTTCTCAGAGGAGAGAGGGAATCATTGTTCTTTCTGGTTTCATTCATTGTAGATGAAAACTTAATGGTTCTAGTGCTTTGTTTCTCTGTAAGCCAAAACCCCAACAATTTTTTATGTTTTATGTAATAAAACCAAGAAGCATAGCTATTGATTATATCAGTTTCCTATCACAGACTTTTCTTAATAAGATTCACAAACATTCTTCAAAGCTTTATTCACTTTGTACAATTTTTAATTTTTTTCAAGCATCTTTCTTATTGTGGCAAAATATACATAACATAAAATTTACCATTTTAATCATTTTTTTAGATATGCTGGCATTAAGTATATTCACATTGTTGTACAACCATTAATATCATCCATCTGTAGAACTTTGATCACCTCCCCAGACTGAAACTGTGCTCATTAAATAGTAATACCTCATTCTTTCAACCCCAGCTCCTGCTAACCACCATTCTATTTTCTGTCTCTATGAATTTGCCTTCTCTAGGTGCTTTATAAAAGCGAGATCACACAATAATTGTCCTCTTGTGACCAACTTATTTCACTTAGTGTAATGTTTCCAAGATTATTCATTCATGTTGTAGCATGTATCAGAATTTTCTTCCTTTTTGAAGCTGAATAATATTTTATCCTATATGTATATACCACATTTTATTTTTTCAATTTATCTGTCAATGGACATGTGAGTTGTCTTCACCCTTTGACTATTGCTAATAAAGCTGCTATGAACATTGATATGCAAGTATCTGTTCAAGTTCCTGCTTTTAATTCTTTTGGGTGTATACCCAGATGTAGAATTGCTAGATCATATGCTAATTTTATGTTTAACATTTTGAGTCTCTGCCATACGGTTTTCCATAGTGACTGTTCCATTTTGCATTCCCACCAGCAATACATAAGGGTTCCAATTTCTCTATATCCTTACCAACACTTATTTTCTGTTTTTTTTATAACAGCTATCCTAATGGATATGAAGTACTATCTTAACTGTGATTTTGACTTGCAATTTCCTAATGATTACTGATGTTGAGCATTTTTCTAATATTTATAATTTAATGTTTAAAAACTTTTACATGCTTATCACTGTGGAATAGATTTATCACTTTAAAATTAGTAATGGCAAAAAAAGCAGACATTTTACTAAGTTGTTTCCTGTTATGTAATAACGCTTTTATTTTTTTAGGGAGGCAGCTTCTAACAATGAAACTATGGCAACAATTCTTCTTCAAAACTTGTTAATACAACTGGATGAACATTTGGGTCGTGTTTCCAAAGAGAAAAATCTACTCCTGATACACAATCTAAAAAGAATTAGAAAAGTCCTTCAGGTGAGAATGCATTCTACTTTTCCCAAATATTTGCATATATGAGTCTTAAATTCAGTTTTAAAAAAATCAAATATATACCCTTATGTTATTTTCAAACCAGATTTAAGAGGGTAAATCTGTATTCTCTTATCATTTAAAAATTTTGTGCTTAATTTTATTACCCAATATTTGTTTTTCATGAAATTTTGAATATAAAATACACTATAACTGGGAGGGTGTGTGTATAAGTGGAACTTGCACTTATACACAAGCCACATGTTTACTAGCTATGATCAAGTTCAATAACACTACAACTAAGATTTAAAAGACAATAGCATCATGGCTTTCCCCCCTGCTTTTCCTTGCCTTTGTATCTTATATAACAATGTATTATTCTCATTCATAAATGGAAGCATCTTGGGTGTGTGTATCCTTTTATATTTGGTTCAAATCTTGCTTCTTTTAAAAGTGTTTTTTGCTACTCTCTGCCCCTGTTCCAAAGGTTTACCCAGGTAAAGCCCATCTGTTTGTGTTTCCACAACACCCAGAACATATCTGTACCATGGCATTTAGTATATTCTACATTATTTCTATTTCTGTGTGTTTTGTCTTTTCCCAAACTATGAGCTCCATGAGACACAGACTTGAGTATTCAGCTTTGAATTTCCAGCACCCAACATAAGGCTGGACATAAGGAAGATGTGCAGTGTTTATTGATATTGATTAAGGGGATGTATGAATGGAGTGAGTGAATCAGGGATCTAAAGAATTAAGGGCAGGCTAATGTGGAATTAAACCCAAAAATGCTTAGGTAATAAACTCTGAACATGGACAGCTGTAATATTTACTGAGTGCCTGTACAATATATTAGATAACATGAAAAGTACATTGTGCCATTTCTCAGACATTCTTAGAATCCCAAACTTACAATGAGTACATTTTTAAACAATTTTACCTAGACCATAGTAGAAATGTGTTTGACATTACTACATTTGTGAAAGGGACATGCGTATTGTTTTTCCTGTTGTTTGGATCGTGCTGAGCCATCTTTGCCCTTGTAATTTCCTACAAATCTGCAAGACACTTAACCAAAGTTAGTAAAATAATATGTGCCAACAAGACAGGATCTTTCACAGTGTACAGCAAACTGTCTTTATGGGATAAGACAGTTAATGTTGGCCTCATTAGCTTGCTGCTCTAATCAATAAACCTAAAACAGGGGTTGACATACTATGACCCACAAGTCAAATGGCCACTTCCCATGTTCATGTGGCCCATAACTAAGAATGGTTTTTACATTTTTAAGTGGTTGGAAAAGAATAAAAATACAAGAATCATACAGTGAAATTTAGAATAATATTTCTAATATATAAAATTATAAGAAATTCAAATTTCTGTGTTTTGTTAGAACACAGCCATGCTCATTGGTTTATGCATTGTCTATGGCTGCCTTTGCATTGCAATGGCAGAGTTGTGATAGACCCTAAAATAAAAATGTGTGTATTCACATATGTCATATATATCATATTTATCTGGCCCTTTATAGGGGTTTGCTAACCCCTACCCTGTAAGCAAAGATCCTGTAGTCACTTTACTAGAGAGGCACAGTTGCGTAAATGGGTGATGGTCTTTGGAACCGAGAAGATCTGGATTAAAATCCTGACCCTCAAAATGTAGCTTTGAGTAAATCATTTAATCTTTCTGACCTGTATCTTTTAATGTAAACTATGATGATTATTACTTCCCTTTTGGAATTGTGAGGAAGACTGGACCTTTTACTCTGGCAAAAGTAGGCTTGCAATAAAGGGCTCTTGTTGTGATAGGGAAAATAGCAGGATTGTCTTAGTGGAAATCAAGGGTAAGCATACAGCCCATCTTTTGTTCTGAGTAGGGGATAAGATTGGGAGGGGAGCTCCTCTTCTGGTTGGTTCTATCAGATGAAACCTTGTTAAATAAAACAACACTTCTATCTCACTACCTCACTGCTCAAGAACCTACCGTAGCTCCCAGTCACATTTCAACTCAAGCACAAACTTCTGCTTGTGTCATTGGTCCTCCAGCATCTTTCCTCTTTGGACATTTCCCAACAAACTTTCTCAAGCTCCTCAACATCCCCGCCTCAGTAAAACAGATCTACTACTTGTTCCCAAACACGTGGAGCTCACTCTTGAATGACTCTGAGCCTTGTCCATGACGGTCCAGTGGCCAGGAATGCTCCACCACCCCTTTGCCTCCAATCCAGTGCCTATCCATCCCTAGAGAACTTGGCTAGGTCCCAGTATGACCAGGAAACCTTCATTACATGCTTTAGCCTGTGTTCTCATCCTCCACAGACTATTGGCTGCAAGATAAGTGGCATCACTCTGTGTCCCTTTCATTTATGTTGGCTGTGTCTAACCAGATCACAAGGTCTCTGAGTATACAAGACTGACCTCCTTCCCTCCAGTACCCAACATGGTTCTACTGAAAACTGGAAACTCAAAATACAACTTGGTTAATTGAGATATTTTGAGTTGATAAAAAAAAATTTGCTCTTTCTTGTGCTCCTGGTATATTTTGATTTATAATCTATGCTTATTGGGTAGTTGCATTAATTAAGAACATAGTAGAAAACAGTAATAAAGAACTTTGTCAATTATGGTTTTACACCTAAATGAACCTACATTTCATCTTTCTTTTTAACCTGTCATATTCCCAAAGAGTTGTTTTTTTTTGATATGAGAAGTCTTTTTGATAAAACAAGATCCCCCTCGCCCTCAAAAAAAAAAGAAAGAAAGAAAAATATTCCTATCAAAAGACTATTGAAATTGGGCGTATCTGGTTTAACTATTTTCATCCTCTAGGATTTTAAATACAAACCATCTTAATAATTATACCAAAAGGAACAAACAATATTGTACCTGAGGAACTAAGGATAGGTATAAGGTAGACTTATTCTGGTTCTTTACAGAGCAGCTGAGTTCACTCATTTCAATATTTTAATTTACTATTTATATCACCTACTTCCAATAAGAATTTGGAAGGGCTTGTTGTAAAAGACAAATAAAACAAAGCGACTTACCTGAGGGTAACTATCAGAAGCTCCACGATGTAAAAAGTGATCACCATTACTCAGCTAGCCTTGGCCCCTTTACGGGAGGCAGACTACGGTAAAGCCTGGGAACAAGGATTGCTTGAATCCTGGCTGTACCGTGTACTGGCAGTTTGGCCTGGGGCTAGGTACTGACACGCTCTGGCCTCAGTGTCCTCGGCAGTACAAGAGAAATTACACTGGTGTCTTCCCCACTGAAATGTTAGGAGCATTGAAAGAATTGATTTTAAAGCATGCAGTAAGAACTATGTTAGGGTTTGCTAAAAATAAATATCCGCCCCAAATATTTCAAGAATGCTCTACCCTATCCTTGGACTTTTAAAACATTAATGTTATTCTGTAGAGCAGTTTGGGGTTTACAGAAAAATTGAGCAAAAAGTACAGAAAGTTCCCATATACTTCCTTCCACACCCCCTTCCAGGTTTCTCCCATTATTAACATTTTGCCTTGGCATAGTACCTTTGTTACAATTGTGAACCAATATTGGTACATTACCATTAACTTAAAGTCTAAGACCATATAAGGGCTAGTTCTTTGTGTTGTGCAATTGACAGATACTCGCGTCACACACCCACCATGACAGCATCACACTGAAGAGCTTCACTGCCCTTAAAGTCTCCTGCCCTTCAACTGTTCTTCCCTCCCTCCCTTCCCACTGAACCCCTGGAAATTACTGATCTTTTTGCTTTCTATAGTTTTGCCTTTGTTCATTTAGCTGGAATCCTAGGTGGCCTTTTAGACCTGCTTCTTCTTTCACTTGGCAATATGCATTTAAAGTTCTTCTGTGTCTTCTCTTGGCTTGATAGCTCATTTCCTTTTGCCACTGAATAGTATTCTCTTGTAAGGACATACCACAGTTCGTCTATTAATTTTTGGCAATTATGAAGAAAGCCCCTTTTAACCTTCCTGT